>NC_054706.1:38584194-38854194 GCF_016097555.1 Gigantopelta aegis
CAGTCCATCAACAAAATTGAAAATTATGGTTTCACAGTTTGATTACCCATAAACGATCCTAATGGAAGTTAAAGTTCTATTTCCGTGGGTCATCCGGAACTGAAGCTAACAGGTCATGGCCACTCAAACAAACTTACGTCTTATTCATTGCTTTTGGTATTTAATTCTTATTGGCTAAAAAAAAAAAATTCATGTAGCAATGATGTTCAACAGGATTATAGAAAGATCATGAACCAAGATAAGAAATTTGCAAATAGAAATTACATCTCCATAGATTTTCTTCAGTTATTGCAATAAAACTATATGTTGGACAGACTAGAATAACACATAATACAGGTTTTGTCCAATAAAAGTCATTGTAGTGTGACACGATACTAATTTTGAAAATAATAAATTCTGCAAGATTGAAATGCTTTTAAGCTTTTTCTTTACAGTTGGAAATCTTAGAAAATATGTTATTTCATGAGAAATCTTTATGAAATGGAGAATGTATGAGGAGGTGTGGATTTTTAAAAATATATTTATGAGTCCTGTAAGGACGAGTTAATTATTATTAATGAATCCACACTTCTAAGTGCATTAGGTGATTTCTAAATTAGCTTCTATTTAATAGTTTTTATAAAAATATTTAATGGAATGGCAAATAATATTTACAACACTATTAACCCAACATAATAAGATCCTTTTGGACTAAACCTGAATGATTGTGCCAGTAAATTGATTGGCTGGCATTTAGCGTGATGCACATGTATTCAGTGTGATGCACATGCATTTAGCGTGATATAGGGTCTCCACGAGTACTCAAGTACTTGGGCAGGGGTCGAGTCTAGCAATACTCGAGTCCGTTCACAGGACTCGAGTACCCGTATAAGGTGGAATACAATAATCAATGTAGGACAATAATTTCAGCAATAGATAATTAACAATATAAGTTACATAGTAATTATATGATCATGCACTAGTTTCTCTTTTTAAACTGGCTGTTCGTCCATCACAACACTGCATGTATCGACCGGTTTCTAAATGCAATACGATGGCATGATTTGGCATCCATGTTCAGCACTTGAATTAAGATCCGTAATGCTGTTTTACTTTATTCCTTAATCTCATTATCCTCTAGTGTAAGTGTCAGGTACTCGGGTCCGGGTCGAGTATGACCCTCGAGTACTCGAGTCCAATAACGTGATGCACATATAATTTCTGATTTAGTTTTCTAACAATCTTTGTTGAAAAGTAATCTACATCTAGAACAGTAGTGTGATGTCACAGGTATGGATTTAGACTGGCACCAATTAAAATAGAATACTCACAAATATTAGACCTCATACCATATATGCTAATATGTTTGTACAAGTACTGAACTTTTTAACAAATTTATTTTATTCAGCAAGCTTAATGTTCTGGAGCCAATTTCACAAAACACTGTAAGTTTATGGGTGGAAATAGCAGTTATACTCGTCATATGTTTACATTTGTTTGACATCAATTTCATGCAGAAAAGTCCATCATTACGAAGATAGAACTATTTAAGGGGGAAAAAAAATAACAATGTACTTCAGACTATATTTGTTATACTGTTAATAGGAATAAGAATTGCATTTGTTTGTCATAGATTTATGTTTATTTACAAAACTCAATTTACGATGTTTTGTTAAATTGGGTCCTGATGATTAATTTCTTCTTTTTCTTAGCTTGTCCACCGTTTTGTCGAACATGCCAGCCAAACAGTGAAAAGTGTGCCACCTGTCATAGTGGTACTGTGTTTTTCAACGGGAATTGTCTTCCTGCATGTCCTAAAGGCTTCTACAGTCGCCAGAGTTCTTGTACAGGTAAGTTTGAGTGTTTATCTGTTGGCACAAAATACCTCTAATTACTGCTCTACAGTAAGGCAGGGTAGAATGTACTCTGGTAGAGTGATTGTCAGAGGTGTGACATTTTAGTGCTGGGCAGTTGTTAGACATTCATTCATTCATTCCGATAGCTGATATATTTTTCGTGCTGGGGTGTTGTTAAACATTCATTCATTCATTCCGATAGCTGATGTATTTTTCATGCTGGGGTGTTGTTAAACATTCATTCATTCATTCCGATAGCTGATGTATTTTTCGTGCTGGGGTGTTGTTAAACATTCATTCATTCATTCATTCCAAGGTGTGGTGGGCCCATTTGGCTATTTCTCATTCCAGCACACAACTGGTATATCAAAGGCCGTGGTATGTGCTATCCTGTCTGTAGGATGGTGCCTATAAAAGATCTGTTGCTATTAATGGAAAAATGTAGTGGGTTTTCTCTCTAGGACTATATGTCACAATTACTGAATGTTTGACATCCAGTAGCTGATGATTAATAATACAATGTGCTCTAGTGGTTTCGATAAACAAAACAAACAAACTTTTCATTCTGAGGTGTGATGGTTTGAGGGATCGATACTCTTTGATGAACCAGTGACTTCATCCACTATGTGCCCCATGACTTGCTAATTGTTAAAGGGACATTCTTGAGATTGCTGCAATTTTTAAGGTGTTATCGACTAACAGAGACTTTTTAATGATTGTTATTATATATCAAATATATTGTTTTGCATAAAATAATAGTAGATATATATTAAACATGTTTCTGATCATTCTTATATTTGTACTAGGTTAAATTTCATCTTATGTCCTAAATCCAGTTTGGGCTTCTTACAAATATTAAGATGACCAGAAACACATTGAATATACAGACGCTGATATTCTAAACCAGAAAATATATTTAATATGCAAGTTTAATCATAGAAATATTTTATTAGTTGGAAAAATCTTACAATGCAGCAAACTCAGGAATGTCCGTTTAACCTGTGAATCAGAAGGCAGTCACAAAACATGTATTATGTTCTAGAGTATACAGTGGTGTCTGTTAAATAAACCTCACATAAAGTATGCTGTAATAAATATAAAGTATTCAGTTTATAAATGGTAGGCATAAAAAAGATTACTGAACCATGACTTTAAAGATTCAGAGCAGTGAAATTCACACCATCAATACAGATTGTTAACATGAGAGTGTTTTCTTTGTCATACGTTTGAATTACAGCAGTGTGGCTTCTACAAAGAGTAAGATTATAAGTCATGCTGAGCATTTGAAAGTGACAATTTCAGGATGTCAAAATATTCTTTATAAATGTATGTTATCCTGCAGAGAGTACAAATTGAGACAGTCACTTGGTCTGGTGGTGATATCAGCAACTGTATAGAATACTTGAGATACTTAATCTAAACAAATCATGATTGGGGTTTTAAAGATACAGTTTTTTTTTTATTATGACAAATTCAGTATTAATAATGGCAATTTTTGTCAGTAATTTATTTAATTTTTAAATCATCTGAAAAATATATCAAACAGAAGCAAAGTTAATTTTTAGACTTATTGATGGGAATACAACTTAGATACATTTGAGATTTAATGTTATATATCTGTTGATGTAAAAAGTATAGTTTTTAATTAAATATGTTAGATTGGAATAACAGTTGTAGTATCAGTTGTTGAGATCTAGCCTCAATGTACTTGGGCTTTGTTTTCACACACCAACCAGATCTCCATGACTGGTACCTCAAAGGTATGGTATGTACTTCCCTGTACCAGGGAAAATGTATATAAAGAATCCCATTCTGCTTTTTGTTATGATTAACCAATGTGGCAAATGTGGGTTTCCTCTGTTTTTCTCTTGTTCCAATCTTCCCTCTTCTTCCTCGCTTTGACTCTTGACCAATAACCGTATGGTGTTAGCAGTACCAGTTGAGGCAGGACGTAGCTCAGTAGTAAAGCCTTTGCTTGGTGTGCAGTCAGTCTGGGATCGATCCCTGTCGGTGGGCCCATTGGGCTATTTCTCGCTCCAGCCAGTGCACCATGACTGGTATATCAAAGGTCGTGGTATGTCTTATCCTGTCTGTGGGATGGTGCATTTAAAAGATCCCTTGCTGCTAATCAAAAAGAGTAGCCCATGAAGTGGCAACATCAGGTTTCCTCTCTCAATATCTGCGTGGTCCTTAACCATATAGCCTATCTGACGTAAATAAAGTATGTTGAGTGCGTCGTTAAATAAAACATTTCTTTCCTTCCAGTACCAGATATAAGTGTTATATAATGGACTACAACTACAATCTACACAACATATCATAAAGTTTACAGCCATGTTTAAAATGTGCTGAAGTGTTGTTAAACAAATATTCATTTCATTGCCTTTGTTGTCATATCACCATATGTCTGACGCCATATAACCGTAAATAAAATGTGTTGAGTGTGTCGTTAAATAAAACACTTCGTTCTTCTTTCTTTGTTGTCATATCAAAATGGATATACCCAGTCTTTTAAAACATTTGTATTTGCTATCATTAAAATTAACTATTTACTGTAATACACTTGGTCTAGCATGAATTATTTAGATCCTTACATACCGGAATCATCTCCCCATACCTCTCTAACCCAGAGTGAGTACACAGACCACAATAAGGTATATGTAATCCATGTAATTCTACCAACCAGAACGCATCAACCCAAAGGTCATTGTATTTATTATCTAAATGATAGCTGTCATTAAGATCCTTGATGGAGCCTGTTTGACCAATATATACTGAGATCATGTCCCAATACCTCTCCAACCCAGAGTACACAGCTCCTTGTGGATAATTACACCAAACAGTGTACCTCAACTCAAAGGCGATAATTGTACCAGTATGTGTTAGCTATCTTGTCAGTGTAAAAAGTACATATTATAAAGATGCCTTATTGCTAAACAGTAGGAGTGACCCATGTCACAGTAGCGGGTCTCTTTATGTTAACCCATTGCAGCTACATGCCCAAAACAGCGTGCAAGGAAATAAGCATGCAACTGAATTGTATTGTAATGATTGTCTTGATGAGTATGATCACTGGTTTGAGTTTGTATTGTATACCAGTTATGATCATCTTGATGAGTATGATCACTGGTTTGAGTTTGTATTGTATACCAGTTATGATTGTCTTGATGAGTATGATCACTGGTGTGCGTTTGTATTGTATACCGGTTAAGATTGTCTTGATGAGTATGATCACTGGTTTGAGTTTGTATTGTATACCGGTTAAGATTGTCTTGATGAGTATGATCACTGGTTTGAGTTTGTATTGTATACCGGTTATGATTGTCTTGATGAGTATGATCACTGGTGTGAGTTTGTATTGTATACCGGTTATGATTGTCTTGATGAGTATGATCACTGGTGTGAGTTTGTATTGTATACCGGTTATGATTGTCTTGATGAGTATGATCACTGGTGTGAGTTTGTATTGTATACCGGTTATGATTGTCTTGATGAGTATGATCACTGGTGTGAATTTGTATTGTATACCGGTTAAGATTGTCTTGATGAGTATGATCACTGGTTTGAGTTTGTATTGTATACCGGTTATGATTGTCTTGATGAGTATGATCACTGGTTTGAGTTTTGTTTTTCAGCTTGTCATCCAAGTTGTGCTTCTTGTTCCGGTGGTCGCCATTCCAGTTGTCTTTCTTGTCACCATGGTTATGATCTACGTCGTGGAACGTGTCTGTCTCTGTGTGCAGAAGGCCAATATGTGTCTGCATCAGGACAGTGTAAAGGTATAGTTCCTTTTTTTAATTCACGGATTCCGTTTCATTTAGCCTACCTCTGTTCAGGTGAAAGCAGAGGTGGTTGGACAACATGACCCAGGAGTTATTTTTGACATATCTGTCATTTTTAAAATGATTAATAAAGTAATAACAAATCAAAAACTGTGTCTGTCCTTGAAAAAGACAGCTACTTTTATTGTAATCAAGCTAATGGATTAAGGGTTCTGAACTGATCACATTAATTTATTTTACCTGTATGTCTGATGGGTTCCTTGCAAATTATGTGCTCTCTGCATAGTTTGTTTGAATAGTTTTGTTTTTGGAGTGGTGGGCATAAAAATTTCTTTTCTCTTATAATCAATTTTGGAACAATCCTTTAACTTAGATTGTAAATGAACAAGATGAAAATGTTACATAATATATTAATATTGATCAAGTTCTTGGCAAAATATATTTGAAATTTAAGATCTTAACCCCCAAAACACTTAATTATTTGGATCTGTCAGTGATAGTTATGAAAGCCTTTCAGCACTATTTCTACTGGTATGTTGTTATTCATTGCATTTCAGCGTGTGGCAGAGGCTGTAAATACTGCTTTCCAAACACTGAGGGTGAGGGCTTTGTGTGTTCACAGTGTGTGGACAGTGGTTTTGTACCAACTGTAGGACAGTGTGGTCCTCGCTGCCAGCAGGGATTCTATCTGCAAGACAACATCTGTAAAGGTAATATAGCAGTACCAGTTATACAAACATACATAACGGTAATGTAGCAGTACCAGTTATACAAACATACATAAAGGTAATGTAACAGTACCAGTTATACAAACATACATAACGGTAATGTAGCAGTACCAGATATACAAACATACATAACGGTAATGTAGCAGTACCACTTATACAAACATACATAACGGTAATGTAGCAGTACCAGTTATACAAACATACATAACGGTAATGTAGCAGTACCAGTTATACAAACATACATAACGGTAATGTAGCAGTACCAGTTATACAAACATACATAACGGTAATGTAGCAGTACCAGATATACAAACATACATAACGGTAATGTAGCAGTACCAGATATACAAACATACATAACGGTAATGTAGCAGTACCAGATATACAAACATACATAACGGTAATGTAGCAGTACCAGATATACAAACATACATAACGGTAATGTAGCAGTACCAGTTATACAAACATACATAACGGTAATGTAGCAGTACCAGTTATACAAACATACATAACGGTAATGTAGCAGTACCAGTTATACAAACATACATAACGGTCATGTAGCAGTACCAGTTATACAAACATACATAATGGTAATGTAGCAGTACCACTTATACAACATCTGTAACAGTAATATAACAGTGCCAGTTATACAAACATCTTTAAAGGTAATGTAACAGTACCAGTTATACAAACATACATAACGGTAATGTAGCAGTACCAGTTATACAAACATACATAACGGTAATGTAGCAGTACCAGATATACAAACATACATAACGGTAATGTAGCAGTACCAGTTATACAAACATACATAACGGTAATGTAGCAGTACCAGTTATACAAACATACATAACGGTAATGTAGCAGTACCAGATATACAAACATACATAACGATAATGTAGCAGTACCAGTTATACAAACATACATAACGGTAATGTAGCAGTACCAGTTATACAAACATACATAACGGTAATGTAGCAGTACCAGTTATACAACATCTGTAACAGTAATATAACAGTGCCAGTTATACAAACATCTTTAAAGGTAATGTAACAGTACCAGTTATACAACATCTGTAACAGTAATATAACAGTACCAGTTTCACAATATCTGTAAAGGTAATATAACAGTACCAGTTTCATAACTTCTGTAATGGTAATATAGCATTATCAGGTATCTGTGTTTATATAATGGTCTATAAGTTATACAGTTAGTCATCTTTATTTGCAAACATAGACATTAGAAGCTCAAGTCAAATAAAACATCATCTCAGGCCAAGTATGTTTAAAACTTTGTTTTTATTTCCTGTAAACTGACAATGTGTTGTGATTGTTGACCAGGCTGTGATGAGCAATGTGAGCAGTGTGAAGGACCAGCCCGCTGCACTCGGTGCTTACCTCCCTTTGTCTTGGCAGACGGACATTGTGTGCAGACGTGTGGACATCAGAGATACCCCGACTCGGAACGTATCTGCCGGTGTGAGTGTACATGTTACTCAGTATTTCAGTCACACAATGGGCTTCTGACATGGCTGAAAAGAAAAGGGCTCTAGACTCCAAATTAACAACGAATTTACTTATTTTGACTACAATTGTCTTTCAGATTGGTGATAACCATCAGGGTTGGATCTAGTAAATATTGGGGGGGGGGGGGGAGATTAAGGAAAAAGGGCAACCCAATGAGTCATGTGGGTTTTTTAAAGCCACAAATAGAGACTGGTCTCCTGGTTCCAATCCCCCTGGATCCACCTCTGATTATCACAGTATGTTGAGATACACATATGTGCATCATTATAGGTAGAGTTGTCATTTAAAGTTAGAAATGGGAAGGAAGAAAAAAAAAATTGGGTCTAGGGTACCACATTATGTTTAGCTTATGGGTGCCATGTGTTTTAGTTCAGTCAGTAGAGTGCCTGCTTGAGATGTTTTGGTCATAGGTTTGTACCTCATTGGTGGACCCATTGGAGTTTTTTCCCATCCCAACCAGTGCCCTACAATTGGTACATTATAGGTCATGGTATTTGCTGTCCTGTCTATGGGAAAGTACATATAAAAGATGTGTACTGCTAATGAAAAAGATATAATGGGTTTCCTAAGAATTGCAAAATGTTTGACATCCAATAGCTGATCATTAATTAATCAACGTGCTTTAGAACTTTTCATTAAACAGATATATTAATACATACGTCAATGCAGTGGATAACTAAATTAAATAACATTAATCTTAGTTACACTGTATCCATTAGTATTTGTTTTCAGATCATGCTTTTCATCTGTGAGAGATATTTTCATGAAAAGACAGAACCCTACTCATTGCTTAATCTGTTTTCATGTTTTAAACTTCATTTGTCTTTGTATAACTAAATGTTTGTATATCTGCCGCCCGTGTTTGTATAACTAAATGTTTGTATATCTGCTGCCCGTGTTTGTATAACTAAATTTTTGTATGTCTGCCGCCTATGTTTGTATGTCTGCCGCCCGTGTTTGTATAACTAAATGTTTGTATGTCTGCCGCCCGTGTTTGTATAACTAAATGTTTGTATGTCTGCCGCCCGTGTTTGTATAACTAAATGTTTGTATGTCTGCCACCTATGTTTGTATGTCTGCCGCCCGTGTTTGTATAACTAAATGTTTGTATGTCTGCCACCTATGTTTGTATGTCTGCCGCCCGTGTTTGTATAACTAAATGTTTGTATGTCTGCCACCTATGTTTGTATGTCTGCCGCCCGTGTTTGTATAACTAAATGTTTGTATGTCTGCCACCCGTGTTTGTATAACTAAATGTTTGTATGTCTGCCGCCCGTGTTTGTATAACTAAATGTTTGTATGTCTGCCGCCCGTGTTTGTATAACTAAATGTTATATTTCTGCAGCCCGTGTTTGTAAACGAAACTGTTTATATTTGTGCAGTCTGTGACCGCCACTGCTTGCAGTGTTCAGAGAAGGTGTGTCTGATGTGTGATAGCAGAACGTTCCTCAAGGATGGAACGTGTGTTGGAGTTTGTGGAACTGGATTCATCACTGATTACAAGAACAGGCTTTGTCAAGGTGTGTAGACTGACATAAAGACTAAAATTAGTTTGAAGCTTCCATTTGTATACTGTTAATCACTAGCAGTGTCAACTGTGATACAAAATTAAGTTCAAAGTGTGACAAATGATGATGATTGGTGGTGATGATGATGATGATTGGTGGTGATGATGATCATGATGATTGATGGTGATATTAATAATAATGATGTTGATGATGATAATGATGATGATTGTGGGTGATATTGATTGATGATTGTGATGATGATGATGATATAAATTACATGAATATGTACATTGAATGAAGGTTCATATACATGCTGTTCTGGCTAGGTCATTTGTCCAGGAGTTATATTAGTTTAAAAGGGAACCCACTGCCACCACATTACAAGGAGGGGTTCGTCATATGGACCATGTCACCTTTGATATATTAGTCAAGAAGTGGTGTATGTGTCTATGGATGGGATGTACCTGTACCATCCATAGACACATGTACCATAGTAGAATATTTATCTGAGGTGCAGGGAGTCATAAGATCAATTGCTTTGGATGAACCCATTCGTTTTCTATTCCAGGCAGTGACCCGTGACTGGTACCTCAAAAGCCATGGTATTTACTGTTATGTCTATGGGAAAGTGTATATAAAATTCCTTTACTGCATGTCAGTAGTAAAAGTACCCTATATGGAGGCAACAGGTTTCCTTTTTCACACAAGAAAAAGTGTCAAAGAAAGAAAGAAAGAAAGAAATGTCTTATTTAACGACACACTCAACACATTTTATTTACGGTTATATGGCGTCAGACATATGGTTAAGGACCACACAGATTTTGAGAGGAAATCCGCTGTTGCCACTACATGGGCTATTCTTCCGATTAGCAGCAAGGGATCTTTTATTTGCGCTTCCCACAGGCAGGATAGCACAAACCATGGCCTTTGTTGAACCAGTTATGGATCACTGGTCAGTGCAAGTGGTTTTACACCTACCCATTAAGCCTTGCGGAGCACTCACTCAGGGTTTGGAGTCAGTATCTGGATTAAAAATCCCATGCCTCGACTGGGATCCGAACCCAGTACCTACCAGCCTGTAGACTGATGGCCTGCCACGACGCCACCGAGGCCTGTCAAAAAAGTGTCAAAATAACCATATTATGTTGGGACACAAAGTATCCATAGTTTAAACTGTACTGAGGTGTTATTAAACAAATGTTCCTTTCATTTGGTAAATTCTACAGTGCTTGGTGTTCCCGTGATTCAAGTGTTAACTGTGCCTATTGTTATTTTGCTTCAGTACTATGAAAAGTGATATGTTGTCATATGAAGCCCTTGTTTAGAAGTAACTTTCACTAACTTGAGTATTTTCAGTCAAGAAAATAAGTTTGAAGTTTTTGAAACTTTTTCATTTCTGTACAGAGTTTTAAAATATACTTACCTTGATATTTGTATTGTTTTCTATTGTACGTTTCTCACAGCTCTCTACACTGTGTTTGACATAATTATACAATTTTTATTTTTAATGGAAATTGTCATATTGATGAAATTAAATTTATTCATTCATTCATTCTTTCATTCTTTCATCCATCCATCCATCCATCCATCCATCCATCCATCCATCCATCCATCCATCCATCCATCCATCCATGTATCCATCCATCCATCCATCCATCCATTCATTCCAGCAAAACCGGATTCGGTGGCGTCATGGTTAGGCCATCGGTCTACAGGCTGGTAGGTACTGGGTTCGGATCCCAGTCGAGGCATGGGATTTTTAACCCAGATACCGACTCCAAACCCTGAGTGAGTGCTCCGCAAGGCTCAATGGGTAGGTGTAAACCACTTGCACTGACCATTGATCCATAACTGGTTCAACAAAGGCCATGGTTTGTGCTATTCTGCCTGTGGGAAGCGCAAATAAAAGATCCCTTGCTGCTAATCGAAAAGAGTAGCCCATGTAGTGGCGACAGCAGGTTTCCTCTCAAAATCTGTGTGGTCCTTAACCATATGTTTGACGCCATATAACCGTAAATAAAATGTGTTGAGTGCATCGTTAAATAAAACATTTCTTTCTTCTTTTTTTTCATTCCAGCAAATGTTTCTCCACCGGTTCTGCGTGTTTCTGGTCTAGTCTATGTCAAGGAAGGAAGTATTGTGCCCATCCCAGCGGACATCTTCTACTTGCGGGATGCAGACACCGCCTCGGACAAGCTCCGCCTGGTTGTGTTAGGACCGCCAAACAGTGGCCACCTTGTGAAGGCGCTGCATGGCCACGACCAGGTGCTGGGCCAGGAGGACCACTTCACTGTGCAGGACCTGCAGGAGGGAAAGGTGCGCTTCGTGCACAGTCGGCGCACGTGGAGGAATGGTTGGTACTCACTCATACCCTATCTCTTGATCCTTGTAACCCAAATGTCTTGGTACTCACTCACACCCTATCTCTTGATCCTTGTAACCCAAATGTCTTGGTATTCACTCACACCCTATCTCTTGATCCTTGTAACCCAAATGTCTTGGTATTCACTCACACCCTATCTCTTGATCCTTGTAACACAAATGTCTTGGTATTCACTCACACCCTATCTCTTGATCCTTGTAACACAAATGTCTTGGTATTCACTCACACCCTATCTCTTGATTCTTGTAACACAAATGTCTTGGTACTCACTTATACTCATCTCTTGATCCTTGTAACCCAAATGTCTTTGACACAGTATATACACTTGGATGAACGGTTGGTACTCACTCATACCCTATCTCATGATCCTTGTGATCCAAATGTCTTAGACACAGTATGTACACATGGATGAACGGTTGGTACTCACTCATACCCTCTCTCATGATCCTTGTAACCCGAATATCTTAGACACAGTATGTACACATGGATGAACGGTTGGTACTCACTCATACCCTCTCTCATGATCCTTGTAACCCGAATGTCTTAGACACAGTATGTACACATGGATGAACGGTTGGTACTCACTCATACCCTATCTCATGATCCTTGTAACCTGAATGTCTTGGACACAGTATGTACACATGGATGAACGGTTGGTACTCACTCATACCCTATCTCATGATCCTTGTAACCCAAATGTCTTGGTATTCACTCACACCCTATCTCTTTGATACGGTATGTACAGGTTAAATACTCAAGAATTAAAATGCATTTTCAACATTCTTACTAGTAACGGGTACATATTTATGAGGAAAGTATGTTGTGTTTGAGGTCATCAAGAAACAAACTGGTAAATTAATATGGTTACAAATTAAACCCAGTATAATTATTAGTTTTTCTTTTCTAGACCTCTTTTTGAATATTTTTGTAGACAAGGTGATACTCAGAGCTACTGATGGTGCTCTATACAGTGAGGAAGCATTCTTTGTGATACAAGTGACTGCCAAAGAGCCGCCTGCTGTCTTGAAGAACGAGCCTCTTACAGCTATAGGAGGAGAGAAAACTATTATCAGGCGAGAAGTCCTAGACTTCCAGTCATCAGGCAGAAGTGTTAATAACAAGATTTACATCCTTCAAGGTAATATATTTTTTTAACACACACACACACACAGATGATCCGTGATAGTGAAAAGTTTGTTTTTGTTTAACGACACCACTAGAGCACATTGATTTATTAATCATCGGTTATTGGATGTCAAACATTTGGTAATTTTGACATATAGTCTTAGAGAGGAATCCCGCTACATGTTTTCATTAGTAGCAAGGGATCTTTTATATGCACTATCCTACAGGCAGGATAACACATACCACGGCCTTTGATATACCAGTGGTGATGCACTGGTTAGAACGAGAAATAGCCCAATGGGCCCACTGATGGGATCGATTGTAGACCGATCACGCATTAAGTGAATGCTTTACCACTGGGCTACATCCCACCCTCCCTGTGATAGATAAATATCATCTCCAACATATGGAGAAAATGTTTGAGACTTGTGATTGGTTGCTCCAAATCTATACCAACCAATAGATGTAAGGACATCTGAAATTGATTGTTCTGTGATGTGTAAGTTAACCTGAAACTGATTACTGTATGACACATGAGGTAACTGCTGTGTGAGTGCCGTAAATATGTTTTAGTTGGAAAAGATGTTAAATTTATTTAAACAATGGTTTTTGAGGATGTGTAAGAAATCGAATTTTACATTTGTGTCCGTTAGATACCATTTATTTTACAACTTGTTTAAAAATGTATCAAACTTGTTTTCTTTGTTAGATAACTTGTAGGATAAATGGTATTTAATGGCCATTCATGTGGTATTCTCCATATCAGTCATTTTTAATACAGCTCAGTAATAGTATTTTACATGTATATACATACATCATTGTAATGATATTTTATATACATCAGTGCATTGGTAGTTTATACCAATTTATACTGAGATATCACTATTTTGGCCCAACAAAGATTTGAGTCAGAATGATGACAGTGAGAATCAGTGTCACACTGAGCTAATAGCCAACACCAGAGACCAGCCAGCAGTGAACCAGTGTGGACTACCTGGTCACAGCAATGGCAGGTCAGGTCAGGTCAGGTCATAAGGTTTTAGGTCCTGGGCACAGGTGGGCCTCCACTGGCTCCTTCATTCAGCACATGACTGGCAGGTCAATAATGAAGTCAGTTATAGTCCTTTACTGGCCCACAGGCAGCATGCTATCTGGGTAGCCTGAGTACTCCGCCATGTGAGAGATAAACAGACATTTGGACAGTTATGATCGCTCTCTCAGCCAGAGATAATGCTATAGCGAAAAGATGGAATTGCTGAGTACCATTACATCGATCATTTATGAGTTTGCCGATAACAAATATTTCACATTAACCACCAATACACCTGGAAAACCCCCCCAGCAGCATCCCATTTTAATAATATAGCATAATATGTTGGTAATCACAAAATCAGAAATCAGCTTTCATTCACTCATATGACACCCAGTTATTGTGGAGTCTTTAAACATTAATTAATTCATTAATTCATCCATTCATCCGTCCATCCGTCCGTCCATCCGTCCGTCCGTCCGTCCGTCCATCCGTCCATCCGTCCATCCGTCCATCCGTCCATCCGTCCATCCGTCCGTCCGTCCGTCCGTCCGTCCGTCCGTCTGTCCATCCATCCATTCATCATTGATGCTTGTTTTATTTAGGTCCCCTACATGGTAGGGTGATCCACTCGAGATCTGACAGGCCAGTGACTGTGTTTTCTCTCGATGAACTTCGACGTCGGCAAGTTGCATATCTTCATTATAGAAACAGTACATCGCTGACGGACATGATTGTCTTGCAGATGTCAGATGGCATACAGCTGATTAACACCATTTTAAACATCATTATCAGGCCAGAGGTATGTGAACTAGTATTCTACTTACAATATTATGTAAAGCATGTGTATTTGGGGCTGGTCTATTCAGTCTTAAAACAGAAAATTGAATAAGAACTATTTTAGTGAACATTTTTATTCTGTTTTTTTTTTTTCAAGTGGTTTACGACAACTTAATCACAAAAAATTCTTAAATTTGATATAAAGTTTTATGTATTATTTAAGTTAATTCATGCATAATTTTTACATTAATTTTTGTATCCAATTCTTAAAAGAAAAACATTTGATATAGTTTGTTTACCTAAACTCACAAATCTCATACCAAAATTAGGCTTTTCAGAATAGTACTTCACATCTGACTTATTTTTAATATTCATAGAAATTGAATTCCTTTGTAAATGTATAGGTTATTTATTATCTTGAGAAATATATGTGCTATTGACTGCTGCAGTGTCACTTTAAATAGCCTTCTTGTTTATTGTGAATACATTAATAAATATTTAAAACTGAGTTTCTTTTGCTTATTGAAAACTTGTTTTAAAAACATTCATCTCTCCCACCTGTTGAAAACTTTCCCCTCTTAAAATCAGATGTAAAAATGTCCTAAGCCTAACAAATTAACATTTATTCAATATTTTGTATTTGTTTTTCCATTGAATTAATTAATTTCCTTTGACATTTTACAGAACAGTAAAATACCAGTTGTGATCAACAACCGTGGTGGTCGCATTGTCAAGGGAGACATGATGGTCATCAACAAAGAAATGTTGCAGGTGTCTTCAGTTGATCCAGCCAACACACGAGGCGGTGACGTCATCTATACACTGGTACCATCTGTTGGCAACCCTAAACAAGGTGATTACCAACATATCCCATCAAAGCTGCTGCATCTATCACCTCTGCCTATCATTTTCATTATCATAATATAAAAAAAACTTTCCAATTTCTTCCACGATTTTAATCTGTTTCGACCCTCTCTGTCCGTTTCCTCAGACTTTGTCTTCTAAACTGTTCACACCATCACCTGCCTGTCTCAGCTTGCACCACGGGTGCAATCTCTGATCTTCCGTGCACCATCCTGGCATTCTCAGCTATCTGGGCTGTCTGTCTGTCGTTACTTTGTTGGTGGTTAGTGAGAGAGAAGTTGGAGCCAGTACCAGTATGCGAACCCAGTACCTACCACCCTTACATCCGGTGACTTAACCATTAACCGCTAAAAGCCAGTAGTATTATATTGCTATAGATAGTAGGTTTACTTTGTTAGTACATGTAGTGTTTTCCCTAGCTTGTTTTAGCATGGTGCAGCACCATGCCTCAGTAGTCTAGCACCATCTTGCCTCAATCAGCGCCATGCTGCCCTGAGATTAAACAAACCTTTTTAAGTAATTAATTCTAAAATTGCCTTTATAAAACACCCAAAAAGGTATTATTAATTAATAAAATATGTCTTTTATATTTTTTGCCATTCATTTATTAAAGCAAACACATAAATTACATTAATGTTTATTTTAATTAAGAAAAATTGTATTTTTAATGAAAAACAAGTGCCCCAAAAATGGTGAAAATGCCCCAAAAGTGTTGGGTCTACCATGCCTTGCCTAATTTCTAGGGAAATCACTATACATGTATTATTAAACAGCTGTGTTTTTACAGGAGAAGTTATCATGGTGGTGCCCATCCCATCGACAGGAGCTGGCCGAGGTTGGCAGGAGCTTGGTGATGGACTGATGGCTGCCAAGATGTACCGCTTTCTGCAGAGAGATATTGATGAAGGGAGAATCTACTACAGAAATCTACGAACTGGAACCACATCAGACATATTTACATTTGAGGTAGTTCAATCTCAACTTTGATTGTTTAAAATTCATAAATCTAAAATGAAAGAAAGAAAAGGATAATCCAAAGTGGCTTTTTTAAAGCTAATTTATTTATATTCAAATATAATATATCTGGGTGCTCTCCATAAAGAATAGAAATCTAAAGAGTAGCTGAAGACAACATCAAAGGTTTTCTTCACTGTGTTCGTTATGTGTGTTCACATGTGCACCCACACACAAAACACACATACACAGTACTACAAGAACAAGTGAAACTGGTATAATGTGAAAAGTGCTATTAATTGATGTGAAAAGGTAAACAATATTAGAATAACTATAAAAGTTATTTTCAATTTAAAATCAGTTACTGTAATGATTATATTCAGGATTAATGTGTAGGTATAAATCACGTTTAGGATTGTAGACAAGCCTATCATGAAACATACAATCGCAAATCATATATCCACATAATATATCCAGTAAAAATATATTCATACACTTAACATAAACATGAATATGGGAAAATCCATGAGGTAAATGGTCTATTATTAGTATGTTTGAACCAGCTTTAAAACAAAACCTTAAAAAAACTACATTGTTCTAAAATATTATTTAATTCACATTAAATAATTTTGTCCCATTATTTCCTAAATTAATAGCTATTTATTTCTATTATGTTAACCTATTTGATTGGTTAATTTTGTTGATTCATTTGCTCATGTTGTCAGTTTGAAAATTGCCAACTAATTTGAGCCATTATTCCAAGATAGTGTAAAAATGGAAATGTTGTACTAGAACTTGTTAACAAATGTTTTTTGTGCACGGTAAACATTGACAGACAAAATGTGTGAATGATTGTGTATCCACAGGTTGCAGACACATCGGTGCCACCCAACATCCTGAAGGGACAGAGGTTCCAAATTACTATCATGGATGAAAGTATTGTCGAGGAGCTGTCCGAGCCCACTCTTTCCCCGGGGGTTGAGCTTGGAATGACGGTAAACACAAACATTATCTTGTCCTTATTTAGTATAGTGTTCAAAATAGTCTTCCACAATCATTTCATTTCAACTTATTTTCGTGCTTCTATCCAATTAAGGTTCAAATACGCTGTCCTGGGCACACACACCTCAGCTATCTGAGTTGTCTGTCCAGGACAGTGGGTTAGTTGTTAGGTGTTAGTGAGAAAGAAGATGGTGTAGTGGTCTTACACCTACCTATTGAGTTGTTAAAACTTGCTCTGGGTGGGAACCGGAACCCAGTAACTATGTGCCTGATGTCCGATGGCCAATCTGATTAAAATTAGCTCTACCAGTAGATCTAACAGCATTGCATGTTTTCCCATGTCCAGGTGACATTTCATCTATAAATAACAATTTAAATATCGACCAATTACACTTCACCTTTTATAGCGTTATTCGGGAACATACAAATTCTAAAAATATTGGGCGAGACTATTTATGCGATAGGTGAACTTGTTGGTCTATTTCAACATAGAAAAAACAGGGGGAAAAGTGCAGTAATAAACTTTGGATTGGATACTAGTATAAACAGATTTTATGGCTATACCATCACGGTTTATTTTTTCGTCTTGAAACAAATTTTATTAAAATGTTATATTGCAATTAGTTTCCGACATACTTCATAATTCACCCGAATTATTTCGTATACCCTTGGCATAATCCCGAATGTTTTCAAATTCTTTTCAAATCACTAGCATGATTTTGCAATTAAGGTCTTGATTGGTTGAATGAAAGGTCAACTGGACATGAGCTCCAACGGGCTGCTGTTAGATCCACATGTAATAGTGGAGATAATTTTAATTAGATTGGTCCGATGGCTTAACCACGACACCACTGAGGCTGGTCTCAGTTAGTTCTTGGCAGGATATAACTGCCTGGTAATACCTGAATCCTGTACTAATACTGTATCAATGGCTGTTGTGTATTACAGATGTCAGTACAAGGGTGTGGCATGCTGGGTGTGTGCACACCTTCCAACATCAAGTTTTCAATAGACAAATGTACTGAATGTATTTTCTGTTAGGGAACATCAGTGTAATAGTGTGGTCGGCTTGATGTTTCTAACTGGGGAAGATTATATAAGTAATACACACTAGTGTAGTTTTGAATATTGTAGATCTTAGTTTTTTGTTGGGGAATATTATCTATGTTAGTCTAGTTTTTAATACACCTTTTTTCTTCAAGGTAACACCCCACCCTAGAAGGGTACAGGCACTTTAGTGGCTTGCCCAAAACAGTGTACTTGAACCCTACTTGGATATACACATGAATAAATTACATGATTACCATGGTACAGTTGTATGCACCCTTTTCTTTTAATGTTTGTGTGTACCATAGTTTGACACCCAATAGCTGATGTATTTTTTCATGCTGGTGTGTCGTTAAAACATCTATCCTATGTATTTTATTCCTTTTCTTTGAAGGTCCTGGAAAACCAGATAGTTCCTATCACATCAGAAAACCTTGCATATGTAGACTCGGACACCAGTCCCGGTGACCTGATTTATCGTATCACCACGCTTCTCGGGGAGGGAGAAGGAACAGTGGAAAATGTGGATCTACCTTTCCAGCCAGTTCTACGCTTTTCCCAAACAGACATAGACTCCAACAAGATCATATATCGACCCCCAGACACAGATATTGGAATGCAGGAAAAGGATGTCATCTTCAGTTTTGTTGGTCAGTGTTACAGGCAAATGTACAATAAAGAATATAATTAGTTTGATCAGGAAGATTTTAGTGGATTTCTTTCACTGTACATTTTTGTTTAAACACAAAATACGTGTTTAAATAGGAATTTTATTTATTTCAAAAGTTTTTAATTGTCTTCATAATTGTGTTGCCTCAAAGAATCTGTTACTAAAAAACCTTTGACCACAAATACATATTTTTCAAGTTGGCATTTTTGTATAATTTCTGTATTTTCGTTTAGTGATAAATATATTTTAACATTTTCTTGGTAACAAATGCTAGTTAAAAATTAATTGATAGAACCACTCTGTATCATTTATGATAGAGAATTGTTTTAAGCTAAATTTAATAGATCTGTTTTGATAGCACATGTGTCTAGTTTGTAATGGTAGGTGTGTTTGTTAATTTGTTTCAGTGACTGATGGCGGCCGGGAGAGGAGGCTTCCCGAACAGAAGTTCACTATCCGTATAATCCCCGTCAATAACCTGTCTCCCCAGTTCCGTATTGCCAACCCAGAGCTGACTGTTGCTCAGGGAGGATCCACACCCGTGGGCCAGGTCCTGCAGGTATCTGACGGGGACTCAGCACTTGAATCCTTGACCTTAACACTCGTACAGGAACCATCTCAAGGTCATCTGGAAAAAGTTGATGGTGGACATAAAGTTGTGTCTCAGAGTGGTTAGTGTTTTTACTTATAATAGTGTAACTGAATAACATGTAACTTCAGTAATTTAATCTGTCTGTGATCCGATTCATATACTCACCTTTGTTTGACACCCAGTAGCCACAGTGTATTTTTGTGATAGGATGCCGTTAAACATTAATTCATTAATTCATTCGTGTTTAGGTATTCATAATTATTTTTAAAGAACATGTGTTAAGAACATGATCACCCTAGAAAGAAATGAATTAATAATTTTTATATCATTAATGTTGGACTTTATGAAGAACAAACCAACTAATCAACTAATTAATTTAATGGTTGTTTGATTTAGGTTTTATTCTTGTAATAAACTATTTACTATGTGTTTAACATTATGCTGATTTTTCAGCATCTTCTTAACTGATCTCATTGAATGTTATTCATGTTCATTATATAATTATTGTATTCTGTGATACTTAACATTTCATTTTTTTTTTTTTTTTTTAAACCAGTTATAGCACACAAACTTTATGAAACTCATTTAAGGATTATTGTATACCCCTTACTCTTGTTATTTGTGCTCATGCAGTAATCTGTGTTTGTACACCTCTGTTCTTGCAGGTGACATCTTCCATGTGCACGAGCTATCTGACTCGACACTTCAGTACGTCCATTCTGGATCTGACCATCCGCTAGTGGACGAGTTCTATGTGTTGGTCAGTGACGGTGACCACCAGGTGGTAACCACGGTGAAGTTGAGGATCCTGAAGACTGACAAGTCCGCTCCGTACATGCTGCCGTCTGCCTCGTGTCACCTCAATGTCACAGAGGGTACACACCGTCTTTATCTTTGTAGGGGTGGGACGTAACTCAGTGGTAAAGCACTCTCTTGATGCACGGTCGGTTTGGGATCGATCCCCGTCGGTGGGCCCATTGGGCTATTTTTCACTCCAGCCAAGTGCACCACGACTGGTACATCAAAGGCCGTGGTATGTGCTATCCTGTCTATGGGATGGTGCATATAAAAGATCCCTTGCTGCCAATCAAAAAGAGTAGCCCATGAATTGGCAACAGCGGGTTTCCTCCTTCAATATCTGTGTGGTCCTTAACCATATGTCTGACGCCATATAACCATAAATAAAATGTGTTGAGTGCGTCATTAAATAAAACATTTCCTTCCTTCCTTTCTTCCTTATCTTTGTATTCACTTACTTATCTTGTTGATAAATTGTATGTTTTAAAACAAATTGTCATTTCTTTTGAAGGTGAACTGACTGCACTAACAACTGACATCCTACAGTTTGGTGATGATGATGAACTAGATGAGGGGATTGTCATAACTCTGTCCAGTAAACCGGTTCAGGGGAGACTACTGCTGAAGAACAAAGTTGTTCCTGTTGGTGGTGGATTCAGCCAGGATGACATTAATAATGACAGAGTCAGGTAGGCTGTGCAGAGGACACTAATATTTTCTTTATATATCTTCATTAGTTCACATAATGTTGATCTGCTATTATCTGGTTAGATTTTTAAATATGTGTTTGACCCATAAGAGCATATGAGACAGCGTGCCAGGGAGTCAACTCCCACTGTATTAACTGTTTTGTGGGGGTTTTTCAGTTTTAAAGCTGATGTACTTGTGAAAGTAGAGTATATTCATAAAGTATTTACAGTTTTTGTGGGTTTAATTCCAGTTTTAAAGCTGATGTACTTATGAAAGTGAAGTATATTAATAAAGTATTTACAGTATTTGTGGGGTTTTTTTTCCAGTTTTAAAGTTGATGTAAAGCTGTGAAAGTAAAATATGTTCATAAAGTAATATCATTTTTTGTGTGTGTTTTTTTCCAGTTTTAAAGCTGAGGAGGAGATTGGAAGTCAGCCGATCACAGAGCTTCTTTACTTCAACGTCAGTGACTCAAGTAGAAATCTCCTTCCCAACCAAGTTCTGTCTGTATTCATCACACCGCATGATAACCAGTCACCTGTGGTGGCAGTTGGTCCAGATATCAAGGTATACTCAAAAACTGGATTTAAAAAAACAAAAAAACATATTTTTCCAATTAAAACTTATTTACAGCTCTTGGATATGCAGTTAACTTATGCATAACAAAGCAGTCAGTTTCAGGTTTACTTGTATGTCACAGAGCATTCAGTTTCAGGTTAACTTGTATGTCACAGAGCATTCAATTTCAGGTTAACTTGTATGTCATAGAGAATTCAGTTTTGATTGTGCTTATTTCATTGGATGGTATGGCTGAGGTAAACAGAACATCACCTAATAGCAGCCAGTCATATGTCTTTAAATCAATAACAAACATATGTGTATTATTGCCATGTTATATCGTAAATAACACATGATGTAAGTATATAACAATTCAGAATAATATTATATGGCCATGTGGGATAGAAAAAGTATACTTAAGGTAGTGAACATTTTAACCTGAGATGAGGTTTTACAATCCCAGGGTTGAAGTTTCCACCACTGAGGTATGAGTAACCTATGTAGTGGAAGCAGGTTTCCTTTCTTTCTCTGTCGACCAAATTCCTATATAACCATAATTTTTGTGTTAGACACCAAATAGTCTTAGTTTAAAATGTGTTGAGGTGTCATTAAACAAATTATTCCTTTGCTTTCCTTATGTGACCCATATACTAAGCTAGTTTAAGTTTAACTTAGTAAATGAGTTTATTTATAGAAATATTTAATGATGTTTATATTTTCTTCAGTACATGTGTTATTAGTGCTACATTCTGTGTTTGAGTGACAGTAACAATGGTGTGTTGCCAGGTTGAAGAAGGGGGTGAGGTGCAGCTCACTAGACGTACTATCCAGGTGCTGGACATCGACAGCCCACTCAGAAAACTCTTCATCCACATAGACACACCACCGAGTTTTGGGGTCATTCTCAACAAGAAACCTGGTAACAGCTTTTTCATATATGGCACTTTTCACCTTGTAGATGATAACAATAATGCCCTGTTTTGTCTGATCACTCTTAATGGATGAATAAATGGATGGATGGATGGATGGATGGACGGACAGACGGGTGGATGAATTGGATGGACAGATGAATGGATGGATAAATGAATGAATTAACAGCCTAATGAATAAACTACCAAACGAGCAGACAGATAAACTAACAATGAAAGTTTAACAAGATGCCAGAATAAACAAACTATGTTCATTTTTTATATGCATTCTTTGTTTGACACACTTGTCTATTTTGGGGAGTGGGATCTAGCTTTGTCAGTTGAGCGCTTATCTGAGGTGCTTTGATCGTAGGATCAAACCCCCTTAATGAACACACTCTCTGATTTGTTTTTTTCCTCCATCCCATCCAGTGCTCCAAGTCTGGTACATCGAAGACAATGATATGTTCTCTCCTGAATTCATAAGGGGTTGAGGTGTATCAGATGTATTAGTTTAATACTTAAATCATCATTTTCCTCCTCCAAGCATAATTTCCAGATTTTCTGTGACATTTGTAATGTCTTAGAGTGATTTTATTCTCCAGCATCTGGATCGGAAAGAGAACAGCTGAGGTCTGTGACGTCCTTCAGCCTAAACGATTTGTTCAGCGGTCACATCTACTACAGCCAGAAGGATCACCTCAACAAGGAGCCAGCGTGGGACAACGTTCTCTTTCATGTCTCAGACGGCACCAACGATTCCCCACCACAGAGATTAAACATTTCTATTGTGGTGAGCATTTCTTCATATCAACTAGACCAACAGTTTCTCTCATCTTGAGATACACTATCCCATGAAAGAAAGCTATGAAAGAAATTTCTTTCTCTCATCCTTAGGTATATAGGACAGAGCTATCCCATGAAAGAAAGCTATGAAAGAAATTTCTTTCTCTCATCCTTAGGTATATAGGACAGAGCTAGCCCATGTAAGAAAGCTATGACAGAAATTCCTCTCTCACATGGAATATCACACACTTGCACTTAACATGATGTCATTGGTAACATATGATGTCATATTAATGCAAGATGGTAATGTGATGTCATTAGATACCATTTTAAATTGATATTTTATTATTAAAACCTTTAATATAAAAGCCATTCTGTTAATTTGTAATGATACATTTTATTTAACACACGAAACAAACACTACAAATATGATATTTATCATAAAATGGTCAAATAAAAATTAAAGTAACTTGTTCAGCCATTTTTGTCTGTTCATGTAAATAATTGTTTATTTACTGAATGAATGAGAGAAAAAGACTCTATTGAAACCTTTAATTATAAAAGCTGTTATGTTATTTTGTAGCATTAAATTTTATTTAACACATGAAAGAAACACTACAAATATGATATTTATGATAAAATGACCAAATAAAAAAGTAACTTTTTCAGCTATCTTTGTCTATTCGTGTAAAATAATAGTTTATTTACCAAATGAATGAGAAAAATACACTCACTCATATGCTGTCATGTGGATGTGATATTTTAAAAATATTATTTATGTTACTTACATACATGTAGACAAAGAATAGTGACGTGTCAAAATAACATAAATTTTTTAAGTCATTTATTGACCAACAAATAGCTGAAGGTTATTGACAGACATGTAAAGTTGATGTCTGATGTATAGATGAAGTTTGCTGACTGAAGAATAGATGCTTACTGATTGATGTATAAATGATGTTTACTGACACATAGAGTAATTTTATACTGATGTATAAATGAAGTTAAATGAATGATGTATTGATGACATTTTTTACTATATTAAATATATAGATGAGGTGTAATGACCGTGTCAGAATATCTGTTTGACTACTTTGTGATGAGATATGAATTTTGATCATGTTCAGAGTTAAGATAATGGTTTTCTGACCGATGTATAGTTGAAGTTTTCAGACTAATATATAGTTGAAGTTTGTTGATGTATAGTTGAAGTTTACTGATTGATATATAGTTGAAGTTTACTGACTGATGTCTAGTTGAGTTTTGTTGACTGATGTCTAGTTGAAGTTTGTTGACTGAAGTCTTGTTGAAGTTTGTTGACTGATGTCTAGTTGAAGATTGTTGACTGATGTCTAGTTGAAGATTATTGACTGATGTCTAGTTGAAGATTGTTGACCTAAGTCTAGTTGAAGATTGTTGAATGATGTCTAGTTGAAGATTGTTGACTGAAGTCTAGTTGAAGATTGTTGACTGATTTCTAGTTGAAGTTTGTTGACTGAAGTCTAGTTGAAGTTTGTTGACTGAAGTCTAGTTGAAGATTGTTGACTGATTTCTAGTTGAAGTTTGTTGACTGATGTCTAGTTGAAGTTTGTTGACTGATTTCTAGTTGAAGATTGTTGACTGATGTCTAGTTGAAGATTGTTGACTGATGTCTAGTTGAAGTTTGTTGACTGATGTCTAGTTGAAGTTTGTTGACTGATGTCTAGTTGAAGTTTGTTGACTGATGTCTAGTTGAAGTTTGTTGGCTGATGTACTGTTTTGCAGCTTGTTAATGATGAGCCTCCCCACATGATCACAGAGCAGCTGTTTGTTTCCGAGGGAAAGTCCGTTCTGCTCACCAATGCCTCTATGTATGTCGTTGACCTTGACACTCAACCAGCAGATCTGCTCTTCACTCTCACACTACCACCAACACAAGGTCAGTTCATGAACTTCATTCTTTATAATCTTCACTTATGCTCACTTAACAGAATGTAGATCATAATAAAAAATCCTCCTATCCCTCATGGTATTCTGTTTGTATACCAAAGAAAGGAGAAAGAAACTGCCACTATAGGCTATACCCTTTGTCATTAATAAACTGAAATAAATATCAAATTTTATGCTTGGTTCATTATAATATTCGTATGTGTTTGTTATTAGGGGGGGCAGGATGTAGCCCAGTGGTAAAGTGCTCGCTTGATGCGCGGTCAGTTTGGGATCGATCCCCGTTGGTGGGCCCATTGGGCTATTTCTCATTCCAGCCAGTGCACCACAACTGGTATATCAATTTCTGTGGTATTGTGCTGTTCAGTCTGTAGGATGGTGTATATAAAAGATCCCTTGCTACTAATGGGAAAAGGTAGCGGGTTTCATCTCTAAGACTATATGTCAAAATTACCAAATTTTTTACTTCCAATAGCCGATGATTTATACATCAATGTGCTCTAGTGGTGTAATTAAACAAAACAAACTTTAACTTTTTGTTATTAGTGATGGGTATGATCCATATTATGCAGATTTTCGTCTTGTGATATATTGTGATATAGGTTCCCTGTATTGTTAATATGTATCAGAACATATTATTTACAACATCTTGAACACTATTTTAAGGAAGGCTTCAAACAAAAGAAAGTCCATGATACAGGCTGAGGTTTATGTAAACTTTCAAACATACAGTATGTCAACTCGGTGTAATAATATCTTTTCAATAATGTTAGTCGGTTACTCTTAGCAAAAATGTTTATCAACATCTTCCATGATTTATTTAGACAGTGATTATAATGATAGATCACTAAACTATGGTCGATATCCATAAGAATAATATTTCTAACTAATAATGGACATTTACGGGAATCACTGATTGTATCTGTACAGAGCGTATCGCAATACCAGGGAACATTTTAGTTCAGTATCGCATTGTGTTTTGCTACACAAGTTTCAGAGATTACTACACAATTTTAAAACATTAAACAGTAGTTGCTAATCAATTTTTAATTTACTAGAAATATCGCTAATCAAGATTTTAAAAATAAAATGTTCCCTGAATGCATATTATGTGTCTTTCGAATCATAATATATTGGTGTACTAATAATAATCCCTATGTGTTGTACTGACTATCCAGTATTTACTGCATGTGGATATTTGTTCTGTCTTCAATCAGTTTTATCTATCTTTGAGTTTTGATGAGAAAACCTGCAGATGTTTAATAAAAGAGTTTTTAACCCAGTATGTATTAATTATATTTTCAGGATACCTGAAGAAGAAGGAGTTTACAGCAGATCAGGCAGTCATGGCTGAGACGTTGAAGCAAGGTTCTACTTTCTCCTATCAGGTTGGTTACAGCACAGGCAAACTGTATAATTATACAAAGAAAAGTTTTGTTAAAAGATCTATACAAAGGGGTGGGATGTAGCCCATTGATAAAGCCTGATGCATGGTCGGTCTAGGATCAATCTCCATCGGTGGGCTCATTAGGCTATTTCTTGTTCCAGCCAGTGCACCATGACTGATATATCAAAGGCTGTGGTATATGCTATCCTGTCTGTGGGATGACACATATATTATAAAAGATACCTGCTACTACTGGACAAATTTAGTGGGCTTCCTATATGTAAAAAATTACCAAATGTTTGACATCCAAAAGCCGATGATGAAAAAAATCTGCTGTAGTGATATTGAACAAAACAAATTCTAACTTTAGATCTATACAAATCATTATACATGTTTATTATTTACTCTTTACAAACTATACTGAGCTCATATTAGTGTCTGTATGAATGAGTAGAAGTGTGGATACCATTAATAAAAATGTAATTTAATAAGTATTTCCACATAGACTTTGGTATCTGTTTTCTATATAAAGTAATTTTTTCTATTCATACATGCATGAACTGAAAGGTATTTGCAAGCAATCATATAAACACATGTACTGACTACTGATTTCTCTATGTGGGTGTAATCATTAATCAGTTTTGTGTCACAGCTTATTTGAATTGATTTATTTATCAATGTGATGTATTGTTCTATGTATTCTATGTCAGGACATTCTGAACGAACTGATTCTCTACCACCACAATGATGGGGATGCGATGACTGATGTTTTTCACCTGTACATCAGTGACGGAGACTTCAATGAAAGCAAGTCTCTCAATGTGATCGTGGGACTCGTCAATGATGAAACTCCAAGAATGACAATCAACCGAGGACTTAGAATTCAGTCTGGTATTGATTTATTTTTAATGCTAACCTGTCTAAAAAGGAGATAGTTAACCTTCAGTCTAAAGCAATAATTCTTAAACAAGTGGAAGGGTGTGTTCATTATTCCCTGAATGGTTTTGAATCGTAGATGCTGTTAGATGAATAGTTGGACTTTTAAAATTGGCTCCAATAATATATATATCATTAATATCTTCCAAAAGAATGGTCTATATTAAAAATGTACATTTATTATATTAATTAGTAATGAGATCTTTTGTGTGTCATTCATTGAAAAAACAACAACCCAGTAGATTCATTGAAGGGATAAGCTTTATGACCCATTATGTCCAGAGTGATATTATTTCTTTGTTCAGCATATTTAAAGAGGTGTTGATGATTTATACAGACATCACTTTGATTTATGACATTCCCTCTTAATTGGGATTAATTTTATCAATGATTTCTTAGGTTCTACAACACCCATTAAATCGAGTGACTTGCGAGCAACCGATATTGACAGTGACGATGCGTCAATCATCTACACCCTGCGTAAAGACCCAACTGCCGGCCATCTGCTGTACCACAGTAAGGAACTTCAGTATGTGCTGTCAGCTCACAGCCAAGCAAAGGCATTCACACAGGACAGTATTAACAAAGGTAAGAGATCACTGCATACATTATGGATCAAACATAAATGTATTAATAAAGGTAAGAGATTACTGCATACATTATGGATCAAACGTAAATGTATTAATAAAGGTAAGAGATTACTGCATACATTAGGGATTAAACATAAAAGTATTAACAAAGGTAAGAGATCACTGCATACATTATGGATCAAACGTAAATGTATTAATAAAGGTAAGAGATTACTGCATACATTAGGGATCAAACTTAACAGTATTAACAAAGGTAAGAGATTACTGCATACATTAGGGATTAAACATAAAAGTATTAACAAAGGTAAGAGATCACTGCATACATTATGGATCAAACGTAAATGTATTAATAAAGGTAAGAGATTACTGCATACATTATGGATCAAACGTAAATGTATTAATAAAGGTAAGAGATCACTGCATACATTATGGATCAAACGTAAATGTATTAATAAAGGTAAGAGATTACTGCATACACTAGGGATCAAACTTAACAGTATTAATAAAGGTAAGAGATTACTGCATACATTAGGGATTAAACATAAAAGTATTAACAAAGGTAAGAGATCACTGCATACATTATGGATCAAACGTAAATGTATTAATAAAGGTAAGAGATTACTGCATACATTATGGATCAAACGTAAATGTATTAATAAAGGTAAGAGATCACTGCATACATTATGGATCAAACGTAAATGTATTAATAAAGGTAAGAGATTACTGCATACACTAGGGATCAAACTTAACAGTATTAATAAAGGTAAGAGATTACTGCATACATTAGGGATTAAACATAAAAGTATTAACAAAGGTAAGAGATCACTGCATACATTATGGATCAAACGTAAATGTATTAATAAAGGTAAGAGATTACTGCATACATTAGGGATCAAACTTAACAGTATTAACAAAGGTAAGAGATCACTGCATACATTGGGGATCAAACATAAATGTATTAACAAAGGTAAGAGATTACTGCATACATTAGGGATCAAACTTAACAGTATTAACAAAGGTAAGAGATTACTGCATACATTATGGATCAAACGTAAATGTATTAATAAAGGTAAGAGATTACTGCATACATTAGGGATCAAACTTAACAGTATTAACAAAGGTAAGAGATCACTGCATACATTGGGGATCAAACATAAATGTATTAACAAAGGTAAGAGATTACTGCATACATTAGGGATCAAACTTAACAGTATTAACAAAGGTAAGAGATTACTGCATACATTGGGGATCAAACTTAACAGTATTAACAAAGGTAAGAGATTACTGCATACATTGGGGATCAAACTTAACAGTATTGACAAAGGTAAGAGATTACTGCATACATTGGGGATCAAACTTAACAGTATTAACAAAGGTAAGAGATCACTGCATACATTGGGGATAAAACGTAACAGTATTAACAAAGGTAAGAGATTACTGCATACATTGGGGATCAAACTTAACAGTATTAACAAAGGTAAGAGATCACTGCATACATTATGGATCAAACTTAACAGTATTAACAAAGGTAAGAGATCACTGCATACATTGGGGATCAAACATAAATGTATTAACAAAGGTAAGAGATTACTGCATACATTAGGGATCAAACTTAACAGTATTAACAAAGGTAAGAGATTACTGCATACATTGGGGATCAAACTTAACAGTATTAACAAAGGTAAGAGATTACTGCATACATTGGGGATCAAACGTAAATGTATTAACAAAGGTAAGAGATTACTGCATACATTAGGGATCAAACTTAACAGTATTAACAAAGGTAAGAGATCACTGCATACATTGGGGATCAAACATAAATGTATTAACAAAGGTAAGAGATTACTGCATACATTGGGGATCAAACTTAACAGTATTAACAAAGGTAAGAGATTACTGCATACATTGGGGATCAAACTTAACAGTATTAACAAAGGTAAGAGATCACTGCATACATTGGGGATCAAACTTAACAGTATTAACAAAGGTAAGAGATTACTGCATACATTGGGGATCAAACTTAACAGTATTAACAAAGGTAAGAGATTACTGCATACATTGGGGATCAAACTTAACAGTATTAACAAAGGTAAGAGGTCACTACATTGGGGATCAAACTTAACAGTATTAACAAAGGTAAGAGATTACTGCATACATTGGGGATCAAACTTAACAGTATTAACAAAGGTAAGAGATCACTGCAAACACTAGGGATCAAACTTAACAGTATTAACAAAGGTAAGAGATTACTGCATACATTGGGGATCAAACTTAACAGTATTAACAAAGGTAAGAGATCACTGCATACATTGGGGATCAAACATAAATGTATTAACAAAGGTAAGAGATTACTGCATACATTAGGGATCAAACTTAACAGTATTAACAAAGGTAAGAGATTACTGCATACATTGGGGATCAAACTTAACAGTATTAACAAAGGTAAGAGATTACTGCATACATTGGGGATCAAACTTAACAGTATTGACAAAGGTAAGAGATTACTGCATACATTGGGGATCAAACTTAACAGTATTAACAAAGGTAAGAGATCACTGCATACATTGGGGATAAAACGTAACAGTATTAACAAAGGTAAGAGATTACTGCATACATTGGGGATCAAACTTAACAGTATTAACAAAGGTAAGAGATCACTGCATACATTATGGATCAAACTTAACAGTATTAACAAAGGTAAGAGATTACTGCATACATTAGGGATCAAACTTAACAGTATTAACAAAGGTAAGAGATTACTGCATACATTAGGGATCAAACTTAACAGTATTAACAAAGGTAAGAGATTACTGCATACATTGGGGATCAAACTTAACAGTATTGACAAAGGTAAGAGATTACTGCATACATTGGGGATCAAACTTAACAGTATTAACAAAGGTAAGAGATCACTGCATACACTAGGGATCAAACGTAAATGTATTAACAAAGGTAAGAGATTACTGCATACATTAGGGATCAAACTTAACAGTATTAACAAAGGTAAGAGATCACTGCATACATTGGGGATCAAACATAAATGTATTAACAAAGGTAAGAGATTACTGCATACATTAGGGATCAAACTTAACAGTATTAACAAAGGTAAGAGATTACTGCATACATTGGGGATCAAACTTAACAGTATTAACAAAGGTAAGAGATTACTGCATACATTGGGGATCAAACGTAAATGTATTAACAAAGGTAAGAGATTACTGCATACATTAGGGATCAAACTTAACAGTATTAACAAAGGTAAGAGATCACTGCATACATTGGGGATCAAACATAAATGTATTAACAAAGGTAAGAGATTACTGCATACATTAGGGATCAAACTTAACAGTATTAACAAAGGTAAGAGATTACTGCATACATTGGGGATCAAACTTAACAGTATTAACAAAGGTAAGAGATCACTGCATACATTGGGGATCAAACTTAACAGTATTAACAAAGGTAAGAGATTACTGCATACATTGGGGATCAAACTTAACAGTATTAACAAAGGTAAGAGATTACTGCATACATTGGGGATCAAACTTAACAGTATTAACAAAGGTAAGAGGTCACTACATTGGGGATTAAACTTAACAGTATTAACAAAGGTAAGAGATTACTGCATACATTGGGGATTAAACTTAACAGTATTAACAAAGGTAAGAGATCACTGCAAACACTAGGGATCAAACTTAACAGTATTAACAAAGGTAAGAGATTACTGCATACATTGGGGATCAAACTTAACAGTATTAACAAAGGTAAGAGATCACTGCAAACACTAGGGATCAAACGTAACAGTATTAACAAAGGTAAGAGATTACTGCATACATTGGGGATCAAACTTAACAGTATTAACAAAGGTAAGAGATCACTGCAAACACTAGGGATCAAACGTAACAGTATTAACAAAGGTAAGAGATTACTGCATACATTGGGGATCAAACGTAACAGTATTAACAAAGGTAAGAGATTACTGCATACATTGGGGATCAAACTTAACAGTATTAACAAAGGTAAGAGATCACTGCAAACACTAGGGATCAAACTTAACAGTATTAACAAAGGTAAGAGATTACTGCATACATTGGGGATCAAACTTAACAGTATTAACAAAGGTAAGAGATCACTGCAAACACTAGGGATCAAACGTAACAGTATTAACAAAGGTAAGAGATTACTGCATACATTGGGGATCAAACGTAACAGTATTAACAAAGGTAAGAGATCACTGCATACATTGGGGATCAAACTTAACAGTATTAACAAAGGTAAGAGATCACTGCATACATTGGGGATCAAACTTAACAGTATTAACAAAGGTAAGAGATTACTGCATACATTGGGGATCAAACGTAACAGTATTAACAAAGGTAAGAGATTACTGCATACATTGGGGATCAAACTTAACAGTATTAACAAAGGTAAGAGATCACTGCAAACACTAGGGATCAAACGTAACAGTATTAACAAAGGTAAGAGATTACTGCATACATTGGGGATCAAACTTAACAGTATTAACAAAGGTAAGAGATCACTGCATACAGTGGGGATCAAACTATTGACAAAGGTAAGAGATTAATGCATACATTAGGGATCAAACTTAACTCAAAGTACATCCACTGGAGACATATAGAATAATACACTTGTTTTCTCTAGATATAATTTTTACAAAACTAAACTTCACAAGTTTCATAAAAATGTTATCTAGCAAAAACGAGTGTGGTATTTTATTTATTACCCATCATCAAATAATGTAAAATTGGACAATTACTTCCAACATTACTGAACTAGACATCCGAATGACCTCATTTTGCTGTGAATATGCATGAACAGAAGTGTACCAAATTTATATGACACACCCAGATGCTTACTAGGTGGGTAATAATGTTCAGTATGTACCCAGGAATGTTTCTTTTGTCACCTAACATTTGCCACAGCATGGATTTAATCCAGTACCATTTCTAAAATTTAGTTTTTCCACTATTGCATATTTTTATTTTTTTATTTTGACATAAATGTTGAATTTTTAAAAATATATATTATTATATATTCTCCAGTCATTATTTTGATCTTTTATTCTATATTTTCTGCAGGCAACATTTTCTTTGTTCATGAGGTTGGTGATGCAACCGGTAACATCATCTTCAAGTTCAAGCTGTCTGATCCCGAGGGCAACGAGCTCATTGACCAGGATTTCTTCATCACTGTCCTCGGTAAGATGGTTTCTTCTAGTCATTCTTGCAGCTTAGGCATTCTGCCCAATGAGATGGCTATTCAAACAGAATAGTTAGTCTTCCAGTATTCTTCCTTTTCTTAAGCTATTCTCACCATTGACATAAGTGTTGGTTTAAACAATATTTATTTCTGTTTATATATTAACAGATGGGATTGGTCAACAGGCATAGTCTATATAACGACCTTTCCCTACATTATGCAATTGAAATATTAACTGGTCAACATAGACATGTTGAGAAAAATACAATTTAGTGCAGGAAAAAAGTAAAACTATTGTATTTTTAACCTGTCAAAATATAAATATAATATAGATTAGAACAGAGAAACAATAAGACATAAGTGTTGATAAGGATTCTGGAAAGACCATACCTCAGAATAAAATATGTTAATCTTATATGAACAGTCAAAGGCTTTTGACTGCTTTTAAAGAACTCCATCTTCAAGTCTGAATGACGAAACTATATAGCGTAATCAAAATTATATCTCTGCACAAGGCAGAGGGAAAGAACATTAGGCAAAGACGTGATTGCTTTCATGATTGTTCTATCAGATGCTTGTCACTGGGAGGACTGTCACTCCCTAGGAGATCTATAACAGGGTGTTTCATCCCTCTTGCACCACCTGTAGGAGAACTGCCACTCAAAGACTAACTTAGAAGACCCAAACTTACACAGGATAGTCCAGATTAACCCATTTTTAATCATTTAATTTTAAGTAAATTTAATGTGAATTGTAACTTTTAAATTTTATATTTGGGGGAAATACGGTTGATGCCCAGTGCTATAGCATGAGGCAGTTTTTCTAAATTACAGCTTTTTTTTCATAAAACAAATGTCAATATAGCAAATCATATGCCAGCAGATAAATATGCCTTATTGTAAAGATGTTTTTGTTATCATTGATAACATTGCAACAAAATTATAACATAATAAATAAAACATAATAATAATATTTAAAAACTAAAAACAGTTTGTTTTTTCTAATGGCACCACTAGAGCACATTACTTTATTAATCATTATTTTTGCCTGGCAGATACTAAAAATGAAAGTGCCTTAAAAGAAAATTCTGAGGAAAGTTAAAGTTTGTTTTGTTTAACAACACCACTAGAGCACATTGATTTATTAATCATTGGCTATTGGGTGTCAAGGCCTGCACATATGTTGTTGACGTAAGTCATTTCTACTCAAAAAACACAAAGAAGATATCTATGAGCAAGACGTCTTCTGTTAATTATGAAAAGGAAATTAATATTAACATAAATAGAACAATATAAACTCTGTACCATAGTAGGCCTACTGTTTATATATAAAATGTGTTTAAAATCTTTTTTTTTTTTTTTTTTATCACAGAGGACCATTTTCCTCCCAAACAAGTTGCCAACAAAGAGTTCAGCATCACTGAGGGAAAAAGCAAGAAAATAACAACAGATTATCTGTCGTTTACTGATATTGACTCGGAACCAGGCAGTCTTCAATATACAGTTCTGAGTGGCCTTCACCTTGGACATCTGGAGCTAACAAGTCAGCCAGGTAAGTCTTTACTTAAACCAATACAAGTATGTTCACAGTAAGGTTCTGTATCCTGTCCTGGATGGAGGAGCAGGCCTAGGCCGGCACCTGCACCCGTAACAAGCGTGCATTACAATATCTTGTTCTGATTGTGCACGTAAAACCCTATGACCTGACCTGACCTATGGTTCTGTCTTAAATATTCTACATCATTATAGCTGAAAATAATAAAATAATGTATGATAACCCTTACCACATAGTGTGACAATTTACAGTGTGCTAATAATTCATTATGTTTGGTGATGGCATGCTGCCCACCACTTTTACTTTGATGTCACAAAAAAGGCTCAGTCCATAATGTCATTCAAGAAAGACATGAAAAGGTTAAGATAAGCATTATAAATTATCATGTTTTTTGTTACTAGAACAAGAGATATGTTATTTTTATTTAGGTGTTCCTGTAAGTGAGTTCACGCAGGCTGACCTGGCAGCTAACAGTCTCCTCTACATACATACCAGCCCCAATGAGACCTACATGGACAGATTTGTTTTCATTGTGTCAGACGGCTCCAATGAGGTAACAGCTTTATTTAATCAACTCAGTCAGTAGTTTTCATTATGTCTGACAGCGGAAATGAGATAAACAGCATTCTTTAATAAATTATGATAGTGTGTTATTCTAAAAAAAAAAAAAATTCTCTATAATACCCCCCGCCCCCCAGTATTCCTATATGAATATTTCTTCTTCTTCTTCAAATACTTATCGTTATGTCATATGAGCAAATGTGTGCTGACCTGCGATTAGGCACCTGCCTTGTTTCGCCCAGCTCAGCTGTATTCGGCAGGGATCCATATTAGTCTAGCCTCTACCCTTTTTACCATTTGTGACACCCAATAGCCGATGTGTATTTTGTACTGGGGTGTCGTTAAACATTCATTCATTTATTGACCAATCCAGCTTGGGTGATCTGCTAGGAGCTCTGGGCCACTGAGACATACAAGCTACATCACCATGTCAAGGAATGGACCATGAGATAGGCAACTTTGTGCTGAAAACAAAAATAAATGTAACTTTTTACAAGTGACCTAATCATGTGTCCTGTGCTAACATATTGGCAATTTGTTTCAGATTATAAAAACATTCTACATTAATATTTTGCCCGTTGACGACTCCATTCCACTGGTTATAAACAGAGGTTTGAAGGTACAAGAGGGTGTCCGCAAACTCATCACCGAATTTGACCTTAAAGCTGTAGACTATGATACCAAGGTATTTCTGTATTATCTTAAAACTGTAGACTAGGATACCAATATATTTCTGTATGATTATAAAACTGTAGATTATGATACCAATGTATTTCTGTATATTAAAACTGTAGACTATAATACCAATGTATTTCTGTATGATTTTAAAACTTTAGACCAGGATACAACAGTATATCTGTTTGATTTTAAAACTGGAGACAAGGATACCAATGTATTTCTGTATGATTTTAAAACTGTTGACTAGGATACCAATGTATTTCTCGATTATCTTAAAGCTGTACGACTAGGATATAAAATGGTAATTCTGTATGATCTCATAATTTGAAATAGAACACAACAATTTAGTGTTTCTGAGTTACAATAATTATGTCATGTCTGTTTATTGATTATCATTTCTTAATAAGCTTTGAAAAATTAATTTTTTTTACTTAATATTAGTTCTATATCAGTTTTAATAAAAAGCATATTGTTTTGTTAATTTTTCCATACATATGTCCAATTACATATGTCCAATATGTCCACTTTATTGAATAATTTGGTAATTCTGTTGGGGGAAGATTGAATGACTTGAAATATAACTCTTAAAAAGGAAAAGATATTTTTAATGGTCCTAATTTCTTAAACTAAGAATTTCAGTAATCAGCTTTTGAGATGAATGTCTTGTAGTGCAGTTTTACTGGTATCAGTATATAAATAAACATTAACTCACCAGTAATTATGAATAAAAGCTCAAGCGATAACACCAGTACTAAGAATAAAAGAAAAATGTATATACTTTATGAACATCCATACTACATATAAAATGGTTGTCTTCTTTTACAACTAATAAACTATTTAGAAACACACAAATCTTTAATAAATATGATTACTATTTGTTGGTCATTGTATACAATGTAACAAACCATTGCTTTTTATAATTATAAGGAGGACAAGATTGTCTTCAAAATTGTACAAACCCCAGTTCATGGAACCGTAGACCTGTATTCTGAGAATGACGTGCACTCGCCGACTTCCGCCTTCACAATGGAAGACATCTATGAGAATCGAGTTAGCTACAAACACGACGGCACAGAAAACTTTGAGGACAATTTCTCATTCACCGTCAGCGATGGAACAAACAATGTGTTTGTCATGCAGCAGGATGAACCATCGAAAATGGCTCCTATTACAACTCCCCAGGTTAGTTCATTTCAATTGCTTTAAAATTTTGTATGCACATGACTTTTAATGCATATTGCAGGTTACGAAATTCTCTTTTCAAAAAAGGAGAGAAATATGCTCCTTGTTTTACATATTGCCTAGCTGTATATGTAGCCAGCCTTGCTAATTTTAATCAGCCTGTGTGCCTAATAAATGAAGGGGCCTGGCTTTCTCATGTTAAAGTAGTACACTGCATAGATTTCTAACATTACTTTAAACTTTTTCTAAACTTGATTATAAAATTATATTCAAGACTGCATTTGAAATAATATTTGCATGCGTAATACATACTTTTGGGGGAAAATATCAAGTAAAAAGTGAGGATGAACAAATCAGGTCTGTAGGAATGACTTTGGGAGTAGGGGGCACTGATGGATCGGGTACAAACTCGATATCAGATTTTGGTTACAATGGCAAACATTAATATGATAAAAACAAAACAAAAAAAGGCTCACAAGTTGGGGGGGGGGGGGCATGTGCCCCCCCCCCCCACCCCACCCCCGGTTCCTATGGGCCTGCAACTATACATAACAATAACACAAGATATGTGTTAAAAAAATGTTTGAAAATCTTCACCCTAAAATTCACGATTGATTGCTTAAATATGGAATTTTACAAATTTTAGAAGTTTTCATTGTTATAAAGGAAACAAAATCTTGTAATAAGTGTTTTTCTTGTTAAAGAAATAAATAAGAATATCTGTAGTTTCTCATAAAAATTGAGACGAAAAAACATTTGGCTTGATATTTGTTTCTTTGAAATGGCCATTTGCATTAAACTGGGATTGTTCAGCACTAATCCCTGGACATCTCCTGTCCATTCTGTACAACAATGTGCTGTATTTATCCACCATCATAGATCAGTTTCTGAACTGCAGTACCATGACTATTATTTTATACATATTCTTATTTGTATGGTATGGTTAAAGCAGTGTACATCAGTTAGGATAAAATTGATTGTGATTTTTTTATATACATATATATTACTAGTGGAAAAAAGTAACTGTGTAACCTAAAAAATCGGATGAAAATAAAACCGCTCAATATTTTAGCCTGATGTTTTGTACATGTTACCAGTGAACGCACCGCCACACAATAGCTGGGTCAATGCCGTATTTGCACGTGCAGTTTTGCTTCTGGGACATGAACATGTTTTTCCCATTTTTTTCTCCCAACATGTTACTTTTCAAGTTTTTGTCGACTTTTCAACTGTCGGGTCATTGCATGCCAACCGGGGGTACAGAAAAGCAGGTTATTTCTGTTGAAAATTGTAGCAGAGCAATGCCCAGGCTAAACGAAAATGACTGCCTTCACGCAATTGGCATGATCCAGGCTGGTATGCGCCATCGCGCTGTCGCTACGCAATTTGGTGTACACATAAACATTATTCAGGCTTTGTGGAGACGTTATCAACATGTTGGTAATGTCAGAGACCAACAACGTGCAGGCCGTCCACGCATGATGTCAAAACAGCAGGACAACCACATCAGACTCGTGCACCTCGGGAATCGATTCCAAACGGCAAGTCTGACAGCGCGGACCATTCCTGGATTGCGTGCCATTAATCCCAGAACTGTACGGAATCGATTACGTGAACATGATATCCGTCCGCGACGCCCGGCTGTCCGTTCAGTTTTGCTAAGACGTCATCGTGTAGCACGTTTGGCTTGGTGTAGAAGACACTTGCACTTTAATCACCGTGACTGGGCGGGTATACTGTTTACGGACGAGTCCAGGTTTCACTTGGACAGCAGTGACGGCCGTTCAAGAGTGTATCGTCGTGTTGGAGAACGTTTTAGTGACGCCTGTGTTGTGGAGCGACGTGCATTTGGCGGAGGCAGTGTCATGGTTTGGGGTGGCATCACGTCAACTGGACGAACACCTCTTGTGGTCATCGATGGCAATTTGAACGCTGTACGCTACCGTGACGACATTATTCAGGCTCACGTCATCCCCATTTGTGCAAGGACAGCAACGTCACATCACGCTTCAGCATGACAATGCTAGACCTCACGTCGCCCGGGTGGTAATGGATTTTCTAGCACAGCAGAACATCGATGTGTTGCAGTGGCCTGCGGTTTCACCCGATCTTGCACCAATCGAGCACGTCTGGGATGAGATGCAACGTCGTGTACGTGCACTGCCTAACCAGCCGCTGACGTTGAGAGCGCTTGGTCAGACGTTAGTACAGATCTGGAACGGCATTCCCCAGGCATTCTTCAACAATTTGGTAGGCTCTATGAGGCGACGGTGCCAGGCCTGCATCAACGCAAACGGTGGCCATACACGCTATTAACTTTGTGAACTGTTTTTTTACCCCCCATGTCTTTCATCCCCAATACCGATGAAATGACGGATGCTGTGACATTTTAAATGAATTGACATTTTGCTTAATTGCCTAATAAATAATGCTATATGATCATTTTATCGTTTTATGTCTTGAAATTATTTTTTTATCAACATGATAACCATACACAGTTACTTTTTTCCACTAGTATATATAAAATTTTATTTGAATAGTGATTATTTCAAATTGGATTAAATCCCCTTATGTGGTTGGTATAAACCACTGGAATATACATTGAAGTTATAATTGTTTAAAAAAATTACCATTACAGCATGGTGTGAACACCATTACACCTTGTTATTTGCAGTTTCCCCTGAGTTATAAGTGCTGCACACAGTGGCAAACTCGTCTTGGTCTAGACTTAATTCTTGTGTAATGCTAGCACCTCATCTCCTTTTTTTCTGTCATGTATATAAGAAGAAAACACCCAAAAACATAACAAGCATGACTTAGAAATGTATGTTATCTGTCTACGAACAGGTTTGTTAATATACAAAACACCAAGTTTATCAAAATTGTAATTGCATTTGTATTTTGCATATGTAAAGGATGGAACTATACAATATATACAAGTTCATTTGAATAAAATCTTATATGTGACTGTCTGTGAAAAAGAGTAGGCTACAGATAGGCATAACAACATTCACAAAAACATTTGATATGATGTCGAAATATGTGTCCATGTAGAATATTTAGGTCCCGTTTGTTGGACATGTTATCAGCATTTGACATATTAAATCAAAAGAAAAGCATGTTGCTGTTAGTTGTCATCTATTATTATAATATTTTAATGATGAAATGATGTTTCACTATATTTTAATTGCCTGAAATTCTGTTATTAATATCTCTGCACGCTTACAACTCATTATTATTTCAAGTTCAAGATTCCAATTGTCTTATACTGGTATATCTTTGAGCTAAAATATCATACTCTTAAAACTATTGGCTGTACCCCCAAAATACATTTGTACCTTTTTTTCGCAGACATATAAAATTAGATTTGTCCATTTGTTTTGTAATTTAATATCTTAAGTCATACATATGAGGAAAAACATTACCTAATCACATAGATGAAAAAAGCTACTTTTCATTGCTTGTAGAATATTTGTTTTTCAGTTGAAGACAGTAAGGGTAAGATTGACCAGTTGCCAAACACACCACCAGCTTGTTCCGTGTCCCTTTCCCCTTCCCATTTGTACATAAACCTGATCCATCATAACATGCTCTCAAATAACAATCATTGTTATTCGTTATTTCTTGTATTAAAACTGCAGAATAAGTTATTTATGTTATTTTTTATTGTTATATTTCATACAGTGATATGTTATCTGTTACCTATTGTATTAAAACTGTGCAGAAGAAATTATTTAGTATTGTTATATTGTACACTGATAAGTTTTAAAACGTTTTGTCTGTTATTCAGCTGTGTTGTATTTCAGCTATGTTGTATTCTGGCTGTTTTGTATCTGAGCTGTGCTGTATTTAGCTGTGTTGTATCTGAGTGGTACTGTATTTGAGCTGTGTTGTATTTGAGCTGTGCTGTATTACAGCTGTGTTCTCTTGTTTGCATTGTTTTTACATAACAAAGTTAGTTTGTTAAAAATCATTATAAGGGTAATTGTTAAAACTGAAATTAAAAACAAATGTGTTTTTGATCCATTATGAACCATGTTTTAAAATAGTTTTAATATAACAGACCTATCAACTTAAATTAGTTTTGACAGATTAGTTTGTAATATTATTTATCTATCAAACTAAACTGATATTATAATTAGATAGGAACTTATTGTTGACACTGATACGTTCATTATTTAATTGTCACTAGTGTTCTATAGATATCAAAATGTATTTTAAAAACCACACACACACACACACACACACAAGAACATAATTCATCAATAATGTTTTATTTATCTTGTACTTTCACACACAATAATTATACATGGTTATTTCATTTACATACTTTTACATGTTTACATGACATTATACTATTTCTTGTTTGTCAATGTATTCAGAGCTTGTAAAAGATGCTAAGAAGGACCAGGTGGTTAACATTATTGATGTCATACTTTACACTTGATACATTTTGTTCTGTTTTGTAATACATGTACAATATAATGTGGCTTAATTACAAGAAGATAATTTGTAAAGAAAGTGTGTTAATTTTTAAATATGACAGAGGTGGCAAGAAGTTATAAGCAGAGGTGTACCTTTCTGTATTACAAAATAATGTCAGTGAATACTTAGTTTACTAGATATTAATTATATTAAGATAAATTGTAACACTGTATACATTAAGGAAAAAACAAGTACTAAATAAACATTATTTAAGCCTTGTCCTATTTGCTTATGCACAGTATTAGATGCTGTTGGGTAATTATCATAATTGTTTATGACTCGTAAAAGATTTTCTCCAGTGATGCTCTACTATTACGGACCAGAACATTTTGGTAATTCAATATAAATTTTGTGTTGCTATTTTAGTGAGTTGCATAGTTTACATACATATTTCTGTTGATTGCTACTCCGTAAATTTAACAAAAACAACTGACAGCTGTTAAATAAAAAAAGTTCCATAAGTAAAAGTATGTAATAGATTTGTTTTTAAATGATGGTGGTTTTTTGTTTTGTTATTTGTGTAGAAGTTTGAAATCCGTATTTTACCCATGGATGATGGGATGCCTGTCCTGGAAACCAACTTAGGACTACAGTTCCTGGAATTCACTGGCTCAGAAGTAAGCACATAAAGGTTTTTATTTTGGTGGGATTTTTTTGCAGAATCCGAAATCAATAATAACTACCAATATGTATTTTGTCTTGTGATTATAATCCATCTAAACTAAATTGTAACTTTTATTGGATTATGCCGGGGACCTAATATTTATCTGATTTAGTTGGGATCCAGTGTTTAGAGGGTCACGTTTTAGAATTTAGAAAATTTGTGACCTTGAAACTTGGTTACTTTTGACAGGATTCTGGTTTGTTCAGGGTCTGGTTTAGACAGGTTTCACTATAATGTCATATTGTGTGGGGGTTTTTTAATTATTATTATTATTATATATTTTTTTTTTTTAAAGAAAACTGTTATGCAAACCTCCATTTTAATTTACACAGACCTGTATTATATGTAAAAAAATAACAGATTAATGCCATAGGCTATCAGCCCTATTATGTGATGGTAAGAATGGGAAACTCCTTGAGGCTTGTTGAACAATAACATGTACATCATTAACCTGTTATTAATTTTATTCTGCAACACAACCAGAAGAGGTATTCTGTATTCTTTACATTCAGTGTGCTCAAGCTAATCAAGCTTTTTGCAGTATAAAATGCACAATTCATGATTTCATTCTTATATGTCATAGTCAAAAACAGCTTTTAGCTCATAATTCCTAAATATAAATACAACTTGTTTTCATTTACCAAAACAAAAAAAGCCCAAACTATTTTAATTGAAATTAATGATGTAATGAACATGCAATTCAATTGAAAGCAAACATGTGGAGTTAGATAGGTCACCTGATAAACAATAACCTACTAATAGCAGTGTATGACTTTAAATTGTCACTACAATTGATCAATACAAACAGCGGCTGCAGGATAAAATTTAAATATTTGCCTACATTTCATTACACTATTCCAAAAACAACATATTCGCTATGCATTCGACTAGAAATCACAGGATAGCAATGAAGTAATGTATTATTATAAAGTTCCAGTATAAATTTGTGATGGTTGTGAAAGTGAAAGACTAATGCAAGAGCACTCTACACAGGTCTCAAACCTCATCACGAACAGAGAGCTGTTGGCGTCTGACGAAGACTCCCTGGCAGAAAACATCATCTTCCTCGTTCAGAAAGCACCCACCCACGGACAGGTGGAAAACGTGGCGAACCCCGGCCGACCTGTCAGATCCTTCTCACAAGGTAATACAGCTCAAGTGAACACTGTTAATAAGTAAACTATAACCTAGGCCATTCATAAACACTGCATTTGAATGACGGGCATTGCTTGTTAGTCCCCTGCTGGTCCAACCGGAGGGGACTATCGGTTTCATCTCCATCCTTTCGTGTGTCTGTCTGTCTGTCTGTGTCTGTGTCTGTGTCTGTGTCTGTGTCTGTGTCTGTGTCTGTCCTGTCTGTCTGCCTAGTCTGTCTGCCCACATAGGCTATAGTTTTCCAGACCTTTTTTCCACAATACCTCAAGATAGTGGGCTCAATATATAATTTGTATATAACTTTATTATGTACTGCTACTGATTACGTTTCACTTTGATGTCGATTTACACTTTTCACAGAGTTATGGCCCTTGAACTTAGGAAAGTTGAAAAAAATTTTCCCAGACGTTTTTTTTTCCCACAATGCCTCCAGATATTAAGCTGAAATTTTGTGTATAGCTTTACTAGGAACTGTTACGGATCAAGTCAGACTTTCATGGCAATTTTTGACATAGTTATAACCCTTGAACTTATTAGGACAAAGAAAATTTGTTGGGCCTGGTAGGGGACATGTGCTGCTTTAGCAGTAGTCTCAAAATTCTTCTTTTTTCTGTTCTTAAAAAAGAGATGTGTCTTTATAACAATTGTATTAATGCTTACCTACCTATGTTTCTAATTTTTCAGATGACCTGAACAATGGAAAGATACGTTTTGTTCTAACAGCTGGCACTGATGAGTATCAAGACAGTTTCACCTTTGACCTAATGGACGCCAAGCCAAATGTTGTACCTGGCAATATTTTCCATATCATGTGGTCGGTTGTGGACTTTGAGAAACCACAGTTTAATGTTACTGAAACAGCAGGAGTCATTCAAGTCCCAGTTGTCCGAAAGGGAAATTTGAAACAGGTTTCAAAATTAGTTTTTTACATTCATAGATGTTTTCTATGCATTCTTATTCAACTTACTGTACTAGCACAACAACTATGCTATACAACCTGAGTCATCTCCTCCACTGCAGAATGAAGGACTGCAGAATTGAGAAATGTGGTCTGCCCATGTGCGGATATGGATATACATCTGGCAAGGGAAGACAATTCTGCAGTGAAGGAGATGACTCAGGTTGTATAGCATTTTTGTTGTGCTGGTACTTGTAAGATTGAATAATAATGAAAATTACAAACACATTTTCTAAGTTTTAGCTGACATTGATTTTTTTAATTGTTTGGCCTCAATGAAATCGAAAGACGAGATATATATGTGTTTCTTTTTTCATATAAAATTTTAAGTTTGGTTTCCATTTCTCATGAATGTCTAGATAAGTGATGCTTGATTTGTAGTTTTATACCTACTGATGTTTATCTTAGTACATGTTAAAACATTAATTAATAATATTATCTAATTCTTTTTAAATTTTTATGACATTGTCAGCCTCTTAGCATAATTGCCTAACTCTTTTTTATATCTTTTGATAAAAATGGAAGAAAATCCATAATTTTTATACATACATAAATTAATTCTTTAAAAATTATTTGTATAATACAAGAACATTTATGGAATTTGATTGAACAATTGTATTCTCAAAAGCTAAAAAAATTAATTAGGCAGTTATGCTACGAGGCTGACAATATATACTAGATGAACATACTGAGATGAACATACACAGATGCATGCAACTATGGGTGACACCAGATCGGTTTATGGTAGCAGAGACATTAAATAGCACAGAGTTCTTGTATTTTTGTATTATTTGTGACAGCTTTATTTTCTTATCTACTTTTTCACCTATGAGAGTACAGCCATTTTCAAAATCTTTGACTTCTGAATAGAAAACAAATTAACAAATAATTGTCAGTAGGTTGTACACTTTTCTTCTTTTTCTGAATCCATTTACAAATATACTTTAAAAAAAAATACTTTGATTGATTGTGTGAACATTTCCCAGGTAATCATAACCACTTTGTGTTTCAGTACTCAATTGTGACATGCAAGACAGTCCCAGGCTTTGCTACTAGTAAAATGGTCGGTGCCCGCCCAGGACAAAAGGACTTCATGGTGTATGAAGCACAGGTTAGAAAACATTACAAACAGATTGAAGTCCACGTTTCATATTTGATGGCTTTGCTACAGTCAGAAGATCCCACAAAAACAGAAGCTAGTTTTTTACTAAAAACATTACTGGTCATTCTTACACAGGTAGGATGGAACAATTACCCCATTTACACTGTCAAAAATCAACCAGTAAAATATCCAGGAATATTACGTCAATTGTGCAATATAACATCATGATGTGGGAGAGGGACGTAGCCCAGTGGTAAAGCGCTTGCTTGATATGTGGTCGGTCTAGGATCGACCCCTGTCGGTGGGCCCATTGGACTATTTCTCGCTCCAGCCAGTGCACCACAACTGGTACATCAAAGGCCATGGTATGTGCTATCCTGTCTATGGGATGGTGCATAAAAAAAATCCCTTGCTGCTAATCGGTAAAAGAGGGTTTCTCCTCTGAAGTGGCGATATGTCAATATTACCATCCAATAGGCTTCGAGACGTCCCTCAGTGGTTGCTTGATCGGTGTGGTCGAGCCCCATTAACCTCGCTTATGTCCGACTGGTAATCAAAAATCCTGTGTGGGATGGTGCATAAAAAAAATCCCTTGTGCTAATCGAAAAGAAGCCCATTTCCAGGCTTCCTCCCTCAATAGTCCTTAAATAAAATGTGTTGAGTGCATCGTTAAATAAAACATTTCCTTCCTTCCAATAGCCAATGATTAATAAATCATGTTGCTCTAGTGGTGTTATTAAATAAAAACAAACTTTAACTTTTCTTACACAGAGGCTTTCTTAAGGCAAAATAGTGACCAGTAAGACTTTTTTTAAATGAAAAAAAAAAACATGACGTTTTTTGAATAATGAAAAACTGACTTGCATAAAAACATATTTTGTTTCTTTTCTCACTCACTAGGTCCAGTTTGATGACTGGCAGGAAAGCAAGCCGTGTTCCATCATCATCAATGATGACTCTGTGTTTGAGGGACCTGAAACATTTTACGTGGAGCTGTCATCACCGACGTATGCACTACTTGGAGACAAAGCGAAGACCGCAGTCACTATTTATGATATTGAAGATGGTAATTTTATTTCATTCAAACATAAGCATATGAGACACAGTGGGTTGGAGTCAACTCTGCCGCCCCCCCCCCCCCCCCCCCCCCCCCACCTCCCTATGCTGGAGCAATTCTTTGTATTTGGGCAAATTTGATGGAAACATTCTAGCAAAATGAGCTGGCCTGAAAGTTTTTTACTATGTATTTCCATCATTCTATTCACAATATTAGTTCATATTGATTCATTTGGAACCCTATATAACTGTTTGGTGTAATGCAAGTATGAATAAATATTATTATTACGATTCAGACATTTTTATTTAATTTGGGCAAAAATCAGTCTACCTCCACCCCCACCCTCTATAAAAATGGGAGCCTGTATGCCTATGCATTGAAAAGAGCATCTTTAATGCAATTAGTAATCACTTTGATAGGTTTTAGTTGTTTGCTAAAATTTCTCTACCAAGAACATTAGCATTCCACCATTCCATTTCACATGGTCGTTTTATTACAGTGTAATCAATCATATAGTTATGAAATTTCTGTGATATTGTAACAACTTCTTTTTTTAAGAACCTGTGATAAGTTTCAAGAGCAGTGTTTACCATGTGAACGAAGGAGATGCATATCTAATGGCAGCCTTGACTCGAACAGGTATGTTGAAAATGACTGACATCACAAACTGAAAACCATTTTTCCATTCATTTTAAAATTAAATAAGTCTTCAAATATTGTGGAAAATCAGATGAAATTTTGCGATTATCATCAGTTTACACAAACTAATCCATGATTGGTTAATAATTTTATACATTATTACATAAAGAAAATGTATTTGTATTCTTGGCCTCGATCAATATAATTTGCTTTGGTCTATAAAACCTGATCTTGCCCTAAATGATGGTCAATAATTGATCAATATACAGATCCATAGGAACTGGGAAGGTTGGAATTGGGAGAGGCTGTGCCTCCTCAGTTGATGATGAAAATGTAAATTTATTGTCCTACTCTATATAAATAAAAAGATAAAAATATGGCTTTTGCCCCTTCCCACTAGAGACTGTCTCCTCCACTAAAGATTATTCCCCCCCACTCCAGATATAATTCCTATGGGCCTGATCTATAACATCTGTGTTTGTTGTCAGGTGACCTCAGTAGTACAGTATCCGTGATCTGTTTCACAACGTCACTGACCGCCACTGGCAGCAGCTTGTCTGGTCTCGAATCAGGTTCTGACTACATATCACGGGGCCAGACTAATTCCTACAGAGTTGTCTTTCCTAAAGGAGTTACCGAGGCTACCTGTGATGTCAAGGTAACAATATTTTCACAATTAGTTTGATCTTATTATGGGATATTTCTTGCTAACTATTAAAAATTTAAATAATAATAAATATGTCAAGACAGGTGATGTCTGGATGTCTCATATAGTAAGTCCCACCCTTCTACAATGTTTTTTTTTTTTTGTAAATAATTTCAGTTTGGTTTGACGTAAGAAGAAAAATAAAAGTGTTTTGGAAATAACAGAAAAATACTATTTTTGTGTGCAGATTAGAAAACAATCGGCTTGGAAATAAATAACTTGTAGTAAATTCCATTGTATGAAAAAAGGTGTTCCCTGTATAGATGTTAACTGGAAGAGATGTTGACATTTCACACAATTATTCATGACAGTTTATTGCTGAGCTCGAAATAGCGACATATTTGTTTTGATCTGCTATTATATCGTAACAGCAGGTCATATTTAACTTTTTATTTCGAGCCCAATATTGGACTTGACTTTAACCTAGAAATATTGAAAGATATAAACACTTGGTATTATAAACAACATTGAATTTATTACTGGCATGGTAATGTCTGTATAACATTCAAAGATGTAATGTTGGAATGAATGTCAGTAAAACTATCACACTATTGATGAAGGCTTTTGGTTGCAGTCAATCTTTGCTGTTAATATTTCATTTCATCATATCTCTCTAGTACATAATGTAATATTTTCAACTTATTCATCAAAAAGAAGTTAACCTCTATCTAAATTAACAGTGTGTATTTATTTTTGCTGTGTTTCAGTTGATAGATGACAGTGAATATGAGACTTCAGAGCAGTTTGATTTAGGACTGATGGAACCAGCCTTTCCAGCCACACTGGGCCACATCTCCAAGGCAACTGTCATTTTGGAAGGCCCTAATGATGGTACAGTTACTGTTACTAAAATTTTGGTTTACCAATAGTTCTATTTTAGTGCAATTATGAAAGTAATTTATCAAAACATTAATATTAACATCATCACAGGTGCCTCATATGTGTTGTAGCAGGACCAATGTGATCAAATGTGGTGGACAGAAACTGAGATGGTCATTAGATAATGTCAGTTAAATTATTTGCAATTCTCTGTAGGGTGTATACTACCAAGTCAAGTCCCATAGATGACAATAGTAACATATATGGCTAAAACTCCAACCTGCAGCGTATCAATCAACATAAAACCGGCCTCGGTGGTGTCGTGGTTAGGCCATCGGTCTACAGGCTGGTAGGTACTGGGTTTGGATCCCAGTCGAGGCATGGGATTTTTAATCCAGATACTGACTCCAAACCCAGAGTGAGTGCTCCGCAAGGCTCAATGGGTAGGTGTAAACCACTTGCACCAACCAGTGATCTATAACTGGTTCAACAAAGGCCATGGTTTGTGCTATCCTGCCTGTGGGAAGCGCAAATAAAAGATCCCTTGCTGCTAATCGGAAAGAGTAGTCCATGTAGTGGCGACAGCGGGTTTCCTCTCAAAATCTGTGTGGTCCTTAACCATATGTCTGACGCCATATAACCGTAAATAAAATGTGTTGAGTGCGTCGTTAAATAAAACATTTAGTTCGTTCATTATCCATTTTAGAACTATGTGCCAAGTGTATTAGGTGATACATGATAAAAGTCAGTCCTTATAGACAGATTGTGACATTTTATTAATTGTATTAGGTGATACATGATAAAAGTCAGTCTTTATAGACAGATTGTGACATTTTATTAATTGTATTAGGTGATACATGATAAAAGTCAGTCCTTATAGACAGATTGTGACATTTTATTAATTGTATTAGGTGATACATGATAAAAGTCAGTCCTTATAGACAGATTGTGACATTTTATTAATTGTATTAGGTGATACATGATAAAAGTCAGTCTTTATAGACAGATTGTGACATTTTATTAATTGTATTAGGTGATACATGATAAAAGTCAGTCCTTATAGACAGATTGTGACATTTTATTAATTGTATTAGGTGATACATGATAAAAGTCAGTCCTTATAGACAGATTGTGACATTTTATTAATTGTATTAGGTGATACATGATAAAAGTCAGTCCTTATAGACAGATTGTGACATTTTATTAATTGTATTAGGTGATACATGATAAAAGTCAGTCCTTATAGACAGATTGTGACATTTTATTAATTGTATTAGGTGATACATGATAAAAGTCAGTCTTTATAGACAGATTGTGACATTTTATTAATTGTATTAGGTGATACATGATAAAAGTCAGTCCTTATAGACAGATTGTGACATTTTATTAATTGTATTAGGTGATACATGATAAAAGTCAGTCCTTATAGACAGATTGTGACATTTTATTAATTGTATTAGGTGATACATGATAAAAGTCAGTCCTTATAGACAGATTGTGACATTTTATTAATTGTGTTTTTATGGTTATTATTTTGATATTTTGTTTTATTCAGAGTCAATGATTTTCCTGTCACTGCCATCCTATTCATTTGAGGAGTCTGCGGGAATAGTTGAGGTTGAAATCTTGCGAATGGGGTCCGACTTGAGTCACAGCAGCGTGGTGTGGTGCGCCACGCGACTCTCCGACCCCCCCTCAGCGACCCCGGGACAGGATTATGTACCAAGTTCTAGCCAGATCACGTTTGGGCCGGGACAGACCACGGAGGTAAGAAGATAACGTCTACAAACACTAACACATCTTTCAGTTTTGATAAGATAATACCAATGAAAGATAATTGAGATCAATGTTTGCTGTTTATTAATCATTAAAAAAAAGACATTTGTTTTGTTTAATGACAACACTATAACACATTGATTTATTAATCATCAGCTATTGGATGTAAATATTGGTAATTTTTTTACATATAGTCTTAGAGAGGAAACCCGCTACATTTTTCCCATTAGTAGCAAGGGATCTTTTATATGCACGATCCCACAGACAGGATAGCACATACCATGGCCTTTGATATACCAGTACTGGTGCACTGGCTGGAACAAGAAATGTCCCAATGGGCCCACTGATGGGGATCAATCATAGACCGACAGCATATTAGGTGGGCGCTTTACCGCTGAACATTAAAAAGTATACTTCCTTTTGACAGCAATAGACAGTTAAAAGTATTTAATTTGATACACTTAATGTTGTGGATATATTCATGTTTACTTTTAGCTTTACACATACATCTACTATCAAGCCACTTAAGGATATATACTATAAAGTATCCTAAATATATACTGTATACTATATTAGCTATGATAACCTCGTGAGAAATGCTATATAAGTACCATGCTATATTGATGAAACATCTCTTTTTCCAGAAATGCCAGTTAACTATTCTGGATGATGATTTTGATCCTCGCCGAGAAGGGAACGAGACATTTGTAGTCTTTTTGAGCTCACCCATGGGAAGTACTCTGGCAGAGCCGTATTTTGCCAATGTTATCATTCACGATGAATCACTTGACAGTAAGTTACATAAGTGTTATAATTTGCTTACAAACAAGTGGTGGGAATGCGATAATTGAAGGTATTGTCATAGCATAAAGATGGGCAAAGTGAGTTGAGGATTGTTGATTATAAACAGTAAATAAAACATTAGTACCATCCCTAATTTCTACAACTGTAAGCACACTGCCCAGTATTCCTAAATAAATCATTAAATAATTTAGTTCTATTACATTTTCACATTTATGTACCTAAAAGAGAATCCACACAAAAAAACTAAAAAGCAAAAATAGCATAATTATTTGAAATATCTTTGTTGTCGGAAATGGCTATAAAATTATGAAGTCATTTAATTTTGTTTGCTGATTAAATAATTAATATTATTTATAGGAAATTTTGTAAGTATATTATGTAATGTAATAATTCGTAAAAATTAAATAAAAATGTGTCAACATTGTATATTGAAAATTTATTAGCATATCATGTTTACTAAAAAAATTAACTTATACCCTTCCCCTTAAATTCACCTGATAAAATTACCAAAACTTTGCAGGTCATTTTTTGTATGATCATCTCATCATCTGAGGTTGAGCTTGTGATTCTGTTATATCTCAGAGGTCCTAATTTTTCACACACTTCCACAAATTCTCCACTCCACTCCACTGTGCTGCCTGATTTCCAGCAGTCCATATTTTTTCTTATTATGGCTTGCTATTTTAAAAAAATAACAGCAGTCCATATTTTACTTCCTATTTCGAGACCTGTGTTACTGACTGACAAGTTCACAGTACTAATAAACTATTGCAGTTCCGAGGATGACGTTTGTTCAGGAAGACTACATTGTTGACGAGAAGAACAAGACTGTGAACCTGACGATCATGAGGACGGGGGATGTCAGTTTTGAGTCGTCTGTCATCTGCTTCACCAGACAGCGGACGGCCGAGGTGATGATGGACTATGAAGAGAGGATCCTGGGAGACGTGTCGCGTGTCACCTTTCTACCGGGAGACAGAGTGAGTCGAAGTATTCTGTAGGGTCATCTCACCGGTTTAGTGTTAAATGTCTTGTTGGCGATTCTGTACGTTATGATAGTAAAAATGATCAGAACAGTTGGACTTGGTAGAAAGCAGTCTTTAAAGACAACAACTGAGATTGGTTTAAATGTATACATAGGTAGGAATTGTGTTACCAGTTAATACAAACTCACTGTCGTTTTCAGGTACCAGAGACATATTTGTCTGGTAAACACCTCACAGTGTTTTATGTCCTCTGAATAAATAATAGTCATACTCTGAATGGGATTGCAGACATAGCTCTTTCAGGCATGGTGGAAGCAAGTAGACATTGGGGGGCTGATTGAGATTGAGGGGGCAAAGTAAAGTTTCTAGGGGGTTTGTGGAGTATGCTCTCCCATAAAATTTTGAAAACTATATGTCCTGAAATGCAATTTCATGCATTCTACAAGTAAAATTAATATCTGCTGTAAGATTTACTGTGTTTCTAATATATGAATCTTGATGTTTGACAGTATAGGTTCACTTCTATACATACATTAAACCCACAAACTTTTCTTGTTAGTTAAAACTCGAATATATTTTGTGTCTAATATTTTTAAGACAACAAACAAACAACAGCACCCTAATCTCTGTGAGTGACCTCTCTTGTTTTGGTTTGCTTAAAAACTACATAATAGAATTTTCCTATACAATGCTTTTATTATTCCTGATGGAGCTGAACAATAATTTTAAAACAATATCAGTGTAAGGATTAAGATATTTCTAGTTTTAACGTGTGTCACTGTGTTGTTGGTCTCAGCTGAAGAACTGCACCGTACGGATTGTGGATGATGTTCAGTTTGAACCTGAAGAGACGTTTCTTGTCCGTCTCACACAACCGAAGGGGACAGATGAATGTGAGGCAGAGTTGGGACACATGGACAAGACTACAGTGACTATCACCAACCACGATGATGGTGAGAGTTCTCACGATGACTCGAGTCCTCATTAAAATTAAACACAAACAATATTTTTACTTGTTACATGTAATTCACGACAATCCCAGTAATGAAAACCTGGCATTTATATCACCATTACGATGACCTATTAATGTAACCAACTAACAGTCATAATAAAGATGAAAATGTAGCTTTTTATTGATAAACAAATCCAGATTGTTAATAAACGACCATCAAATAAACAAAGACAATTTGAAACAGATTATATGTACCAAAAAGGATTGAAGGAGGGTTCCTTCTGAGTGATATTTTACTTACTAAAAACCACACAAGTAGCAAATTCCATTTATCCTCTAGTGCTTCTAAAACATTTTGATTTGATATTTAGTAAATCACAGTTCTAAAGTCGCATCCATCTTGCATTACAATTAGCACAAATATAGTTTGACATCACATACTTTAACTAAATCTGATCAAAACGTTATAGTAAACAATGACCCATTGACAGCAAAACAATATTAACGAGATATATAAAGCAAATAACAAGTATGTTTACAAAAGGATATTATGGGCAAGTTATAGCATAAATTGTATTAAGTACATCTGAAAGTTGTAGGGTGTATACCACCAAATCAAATCTCATAGAAGACAATAGTAACACATGTGGCTAAAACTCCTACCTGCTGCTGCGATTGTTGTTATATTTTTAATAAAACCATCACTGAAATAATAGGAGTTGAATGCCATTTAAATGGATCAAGTCTTTCCATTGGCGTTTTTTGGTTTTTCAAATCAAATAACAGATTGAAATGTTAAATAATCATTTAATATTTTTCCAACATTTAACTTTAAAGGAATGAAAATTTAATACCAGAAAAATAAGAATAAAATAAAACTTTGTTGTTGTATGATCCACTTGTTTGTTTAAATATTTTTTGCAGTGCCCACCATTCAGTTTGCGGAGTCTGCGTACAGCATCAATGAGCCGAGTGAAATGGAGCAGATAGCCACGATGACCACCAAGGTGGTCAGATCGGGGGATCTCAACACCACATCTAGTGTGCGCTGCAGCACGCGCGATGGGTCGGCCCAGTCGGGCGTCGACTACAACCCCAAGAGTCTCATTCTGAGGTTTCCACCAGGTACTCATCCACTTGAATGTCTTACACACAGGTGTAAGGGTGATACCTCCAGGTACTCATCCACTTGAATGTCTTACACACAGGTGTCAGGGTGATACCTCCAGGTACTCATCCACTTGAATGTCTTACACACAGGTGCAAGGGTGATACCTCCAGGTACTCATCCACTTGAATGTCTTACACACAGGTGTCAGAGGGTGATACCTCCAGGTACTCATCCACTTGAATGTCTTACACACAGGTGCAAGGGTGATACCTCCAGGTACTCATCCACTTGAATGTCTTACACACAGGTGTCAGGGTGATACCTCCAGGTACTCATCCACTTGAATGTCTTACACACAGGTGTCAGGGTGATACCTCCAGGTACTCATCCACTTGAATGTCTTACACACAGGTGTCAGGGTGATACCTCCAGGTACTCATCCACTTGATTGTCTTACACACAGGTGCAAGGGTGATACCTCCAGGTACTCCTCCACTTGAATGTCTTACACACAGGTGCAACTTGAATGTCTTACACACAGGTGCAAGGGTGTGATACCTCCAGGTACTCCATCCACTTGAATGTCTTACACACAGGTGTCAGGGTGATACCTCCAGGTACTCCTCCACTTGAATGTCTTACACACAGGTGCAAGGGTGATACCTCCAGGTACTCATCCACTTGAATGTCTTACACACAGGTGTCAGGGTGATACCTCCAGGTACTCATCCACTTGAATGTCTTACACACAGGTGTCAGGGTGATACCTCCAGGTACTCATCCACTTGAATGTCTTACACACAGGTGCAAGGGTGATACCTCCAGGTACTCCTCCACTTGAATGTCTTACACACAGGTGTCTTACACACAAGGGTGATACCTCCAGGTACTCATCCACTTGAATGTCTTACACACAGGTGCAAGGGTGATACCTCCAGGTACTCCTCCACTTGATTGTCTTACACACAGGTGCAAGGGTGATACCTCCAGGTACTCATCCACTTGAATGTCTTACACACAGGTGTCAGGGTGATACCTCCAGGTACTCATCCACTTGAATGTCTTACACACAGGTGCAAGGGTGATACCTCCAGGTACTCATCCACTTGAATGTCTTACACACAGGTGCAAGGGTGATACCTCCAGGTACTCATCCACTTTGATCAGAGTGTCTTACACACAGGTGCAAGGGTGATACCTCCAGGTACTCATCCACTTGAATGTCTTACACACAGGTGTAAGGGTGATACCTCCAGGTACTCATCCACTTGAATGTCTTACACACAGGTGTCAGAGTGATACCTCCAGGTACTACACACAGGTGTCAGAGTGATACCTCCAGTACTCCTCCACTTGATTGTCTTAGACACAGGTGCCAGGGTGATACCACCAGTGATACTCCATCCACTTGAATGTCTTACACACAGGTGCAAGGGTGATACCTCCAGGTACTCATCCACTTGAATGTCTTACACACAGGTGCAAGGGTGATACCTCCAGGTACTCATCCACTTGAATGTCTTACACACAGGTGCAAGGGTGATACCTCCAGGTACTCATCCACTTGAATGTCTTACACACAGGTGTCAGGGTGATACCTCCAGGTACTCCTCCACTTGAATGTCTTACACACAGGTGCAAGGGTGATACCACCAGGTACTCATCCACTTGAATGTCTTACACACAGGTGCAAGGGTGATACCTCCAGGTACTCATCCACTTGAATGTCTTACACACAGGTGCAAGGGTGATACCTCCAGGTACTCATCCACTTGAATGTCTTACACACAGGTGTCATCCAGGGTGATACCTCCAGGTACTCCTCCACTTGAATGTCTTACACACAGGTGTCAGGGTGATACCTCCAGGTACTCATCCACTTGAATGTCTTACACACAGGTGTCAGGGTGATACCTCCAGGTACTCATCCACTTGAATGTCTTACACACAGGTGTCAGGGTGATACCTCCAGGTACTCATCCACTTGAATGTCTTACACACAGGTGTCAGGGTGATACCTCCAGGTACTCATCCACTTGAATGTCTTACACACAGGTGTCAGAGTGATACCTCCAGGTACTCCTCCACTTGAATGTCTTACACACAGGTGCAAGGGTGATACCTCCAGGTACTCCTCCACTTGAATGTCTTACACACAGGTGCAAGGGTGATACCTCCAGGTACTCCTCCACTTGAATGTCTTACACACAGGTGCAAGGGTGATACCACCAGGTACTCATCCACTTGAATGTCTTACACACAGGTGCAAGGGTGATACCTCCAGGTACTCCTCCACTTGAATGTCTTACACACAGGTGCAAGGGTGATACCTCCAGGTACTCATCCACTTGAATGTCTTACACACAGGTGTTCACCATTACAAAATATGCTACATCAGGGGTCGAAATGCACTGGAATTCCTGGCAGACAGTCTGTCTGGTAAGGTACAAACTCTATCGGACCAAATAAAAACTGGCTGGACCAAACATGATCATAAAGTTTAAATGCAAAATAAATTACCGGTCAGACAGGATGACAGGCTAGAATATCTCCCAGCCTGTGATGTTAACTTGCTAAAACCTGTCAGGACAGCAGTATTTCGACCCCTGTGCCTGTATTCTTTTTAATAGTTATGTGCAACTGTGGCTGTTAAGCTCTACCAGACTTAAAACAGCATTGGTGATAAGTAGCTTCAAAAGAGTGCTACCAGGTATTTGTTCAAATTACATGCTAACCAAATGTTTTTTTCAGTTTTCTAATCAATATTTAAAGTATTGTCCTACATAATTGTGTATTAACCAGTTAAGCAAAAACCTGCCAGACCAAATGTGTTGTTAAATTTTTAGGACTGAAAGAAGTTGAGTTTCCAGTTGACATTCTCTACAACAGTGATGTGGAGTGGCATGAGTCGCTTACCATCCAACTGGGTCCTGAAGATCCAGAAGGGGCTATTTTTGGCCCTACATCTTCAGCAACAATTACCATCCTTGACAACGAGGTGTCTGGGAGCACCATCCTGCCAGCATCGCCCACGGTAACAACTCTGGAGCTCTGGGATTAAGACATACTAAGAATAATTAAATTTCTGTTACATTCATTACAGTATAAAGTTATTCCATTGGTCCAAACGTAGCAACGGGAGTTTGTTCATTTCTCGATGAATGAATTAAGATATTCTTGATAAATGTAAAAATGACGTCAAGCAACATCATATCTGATGACTTATTTTATATGGGCAAGGTGGACCCTTTCTCTTATTATGGGGTTTCCTCGTCCTAACTAGTCCCACAACTGATATATTAAAGGCTGTGGTATGTGCTGTCCTGTCTGTGGGGAAATTGCTAATGGAAAAATGTGAGTTTTCTATGAAGACTTATGTGTCAAAATTGCTAAATGTTTTACATCCAACAGCCAATGATTAATTAATATATATGCTCATTAAGCAAAATAATTTTTTCAGTATGTTCCTAGCATTGCACTGCACACAAAATATTTTTTTTTACAAGCTGCTAAATGTGTTGATTACAAATTCATCTGATAACTAGTTTATGGAAACCAGCAGAAAGTAAACATGATCAAGTCCCGAATGACTTAGGATGGCTTACAAATAAATGTGAGCTTCGCAGTGGACCTGTTATATAACATTATAAAACTAAACAAACTTGGAAAATAATCAACTTTCTCTGATTACAATCTGTTGTTTCAGATGTCAGTTTGGAGTTAGGTTTTGAATAGGCAGCTGTGTGTTCACCCAATAACCGATGTATTTTTATGCTGGGGTGTCGTTAAACATTAATTTATTCTGCAGGTTGTGTCGTTGTTGTACTATGATGATGTGGAGCAGGGTGTCAAAGCCAAGCCCTCTCCTGGTTACCCTTTAATCTGTGTCACGGTGAGTAACTCCTGTCTTACACCACCAAATAAGTATTTGAGAAAATATATGTTTTACATTAATATTTTAAAATGTGTTCATGAGTTTTGTTAGCAGAAAAGTCATTAGTTACAATAGATGACTCACCCTAATACACGTTAAACTTACAGATGAATGCTGCAAAGGTAAGAATGAAAAATACACAAAGACACACGATACTGTGATGTTTTTCTATGTTTAAAGTCTAGAGGTCATAATCTGCACTGACATTAAAATATTTATAAATAAAATGTAATTAATAGATTTGTTTAATAAAATCTTAGTCATGTTTTACCCCTATAAATAATATTTACTGTGAAAAGGTATATGTTTTCGAAACTGAATTTGCATTCTGCAACAAATTGCCAGTTTGTGTTGAAAATTGCAGCAATTAATTCGTCAAGATATAAAAGTCTGTGTTTTGTTGTCATTGGTACACAAAACTCAGAAATTTTGCAAACAGTTTGGACAACAACAAACAAACAAAATTATTTGGAGGTCACAATTTTTGTGCAGAATTAGCTGAATTAGAATGATGTAAATTTAAATACATAACAGTTACTGCAATCCAGAAATGAATGATACAGCTGGAAAAGGTTAAGTATTTTATAGAATATTATAATAATACCCTCATCTTATAAATAATAATAGTGATAACCACTTGCCCTTATTGACGGTAAACAAATAAAACCTATTTTTTGTACCATAAAGAGCACTACAGATATGGTCTAGAGTTGGATTTATTTTAATGTCATATTTTAATGAGTATATTAAGCTTACGGCCCATGGTGTCCTTGAGTGGTCTATAGAAACAATATGGAAGTTAATGCATTACATCAGGTGATGGCTGACATAGACCGGGGTTGGATAATGTTAGATTTTAAAGATAACCCTTACCCAAACCTTGTGGTACTACAGTGGCCTTTGTACATATTACATATTCTGACTTAACAAGGAATTCCAAACAATCAAATATTGTTATTTGTAGCAGAATAACATAATAAATAACATACAGAATTACATCCATTTAAGGAGGCGAGACATAGCCCAGTGGTAAAGTAAATATAGTGGGTTTCCTCTCCAAGACTATGTCAAAATTACCAATGTTTGACTTCCAATAGTCAATGATTAATAAATTAATGTGCTCTAGTGATGTTATTAAACAAAACAAACTTTTACTGTCGCTGTTTGGTTTAAAAATCCAAGCATAATGAATTTGTGCTCTAATGTTTACACAAAAGACGTTGACCATACATTAAACAAACGGCTTGATGAAAACATTACTAACCTCAGGACATGCTTTGCTTGTTTACCACCATCAGTGATTTGTATTTCAGCCTTGTGATGTACATTCGCCAATTTACCCCAAGACCCATTCTCTGTGTGAGGAGTCTGGTATAAACCAGTCACGCATCCTGTACCACTGGGAAGTGGCTTTGCCGGCAGATGACGATGAGTCGCACCCACCGTTTGTACAAGTGTCGGACAGCACTCTGTTCACCAGTATTGATAAGATTGTGCTCGACAGCATTTACTTCAGGCCACACTTTCAGGTCCGGTGTGTCGCACAACCACTTCACGCAAACGGCAATCCGGGTGTACCACTAAAGAGTAAGCCAGTCACCATTGGCAACAGTAATAGCATTTGTAACTCGCCAGCATTTAACAAAAATATGCAAGGTTATCATGCACAGTCGTTTTTGGCCAATCTCGAGTACGTTGGTCCCGATGATGATGATGATCATCCCAACACGATCCACATCTCTGTTGAGATTCCTCATCAAGATGGACTGCTGCCATTGATATCGACATTCCCAATCCACAACCTGCGTCTGCTGCTGTCCGAGCCCATATACAGACAGCAGCACGTGTGTTCTAACATCATTACAGCTCTGGAGCGCAAACCGTTAATTGACGAAGGATTCTTCAGTGGAAAGCTTTCTGACCCACTCCCGTACGGGCCGGGATTTGACTTCCCGTTTCAGTTTGAGGAGAGCGTGCGAGAGAACCGGACCCTCGCCCTGTACGAGCATCTCAACCTGAAGAGCTGTACCTGGAGGTTTGATGCCTGGTATCACATGACGGAGCTCGTCGACATCTGTGGAGGTCGGGTCGTCTCCGATTTCCAGATGAAGGACTCCAGCAGGACTCACCTGACGGTCAAGGTGCCGCTGTTTGTGTCCTATCTGTATGCCACGGCGCCCGTCGGCTGGGGGTCCCTGGAGCACCGCACTGAGATGGAGTTCTCGTTCTACTACGACACAATGAAGTGGCGAAGTGGCCTGGAAACCGAGGGGAAGCTGGGAGGCAAGCTACAGGTTCTCAAGATTCTCATCAGAGAGGATGGCAAACTGGTGATTAATTTCAGAACCACAGCCAAGTTTAGAGGTCAGTCACAGAGGATTGCTTTTACATAATGTAATAAAATCTTAATAACACCAATGGATATGCATAAACTACACCATATGACACTTTTAATTAGATATGAACAACTTCTGCTATTTTCACTTTCAAAGTGGGAAAGTACTAGCATGATGTACGGTCAGTCTAGGATTGATCCCCCGTCAGTGGGCCGATTGGGTTATTTTTCATTGCAGCCCCAGTGCACGATGATGGGTACATCAAAGGCTGTGGTATGTGCTATCCTGTCTGTGGGATGATGCATATAAAAGAACCATCTTTAAGACTGTCAGAATTACCAAAGGTTTGACATATAATAGCCGATGATTAATAAATCAATGTGCTCTAGTGGTGTCATTAAACAAAATAAAACTAAACTTTTTTTAATCATATAGTAATGAAATTAATGTTTCATAAAATTTAATTTAATGCTATGGGTTTTTTTTAATGCATTCTTTGAATTCAGTTTGTTAAAAAACTGATTTAAATAACTTGTGAACTTTTACACAAAGAAGTAATTTAAATTATTTCAGGGATGTATGTGTATGAACACAGTACGATGCCTGGTATAAAGAGCCATGTTGTACCTCCTGAGGACCTTGCTATATCGTTTGACCTAGAACTTGTGTGGAGCCAGCAGACATTTGATAGTCCACACCAAATGTGGAAGGCTACAAGTACCTTTAATCTTAAGGTAAGTAACATGTACTGTATATAGACAACTACCTGTACACTATGTAATATGTAATACTGTAGTGAAGTATTTGACATTGGTTATAACTGTTAAAGACTGAAGACTATTTAAAAGGGAAGTAACCAATGAAAATTAAACAGTACTGAAGTATATGGTTTTACCAATTTTCAATTATAATTAATTTAAATATTAAATAATTCCAATATGTAGATACTCTTTTGTTATAAATACTTGGATTATTCCAGATAATATGTGACTTTAAAAATAACTTCATGAACCTCAAGGGGCGAGACGTAGCCCAGTGGTAAAGTGTTCGTTTGATGCGAGGTCAGTTTGGGATCGATCCCTGTCAGTGGGCCCATTGGGCTATTTCTCGCTCCAGCCAGTGCACCACGACTGGTATACCAAAGGCCGTGGTATGTGCTATCCTGTCTATGGGATGGTGCATATAAAAGATCCCTTACTGCTAATCGAAAAGAGTAGCCCATGAAGTGGCGGTAGCGGGTTTCCTCCCGCAATATCTGTGTGGTCCTTAACCATATGTCTGACACCATATAACCGTAAATAAATGTGTTGAGTGTGTCGTTAAATAAAACATTTCCTTCCTTCCATGAACGTCAATTTCAAACTACTATAAGCAGAACTGTTAACATTATTTGTTAATATTGAAGTAGTAAATGTTATTATTTTTACAATATCATGCAGCCATTTTAATTCCCTCATTCTGCTACTGATGGTAAAAACCAAAATACAGAATGGGGATTTCCTAGAGAATAAAGATGTAAATAATTGTTTGATTATGTTAGTAAAATAGTTATACACTTGAACTGAACATGATAATTTTAGACATTCACAGAAGTGTAAACCACAGAATCACTTTATATTTATGTAGTATACAGTATGTACAAAGCAGTTATTGTGGTTCACATATTTATTGTGTTTACAATGTGAGTAGAGATAAATTTGCACTGTCAGTGTATTCTGACAGTGTGTCACATATTGGTGGAGTGCAATCACCTGAAGCATACTAGAAAAGATAGATTTGGTATAATTGTGATGAAATCTTTTTGATTGCATCCTGAACTTTTGTTTAAATTCTTAAGAAATACTGAATTCAATTCCAAATTTTGAATTTACTTACCTGTGAGATGTATATTTTGGTACAGCTATTTATAGTCTGTTTTAATTTTAGTTTTGAATTTTACATGGATGTCATTCATTCCTAAAAGTTTTCAAATACATGTACTTACCTTTGGTTGATACCCAATATCTGAAGTGTTTTCATGCTGATGGTATTGTTAAACATTCATATTTAAAACATTAGCTGTCATTGAGATAAACATGTAACTCTTAGCATCCCTTATACTGACATTCCTGCACAATTTCCTTCAGCTATAAAATTTATAATTTATTTTAATAAATTGTCATTAATGTTAAAAACATAATATTATATTGTAATATTGTAAAATTAATCCGACATCCGAAACAAAATGAGAGACATATAGTTTGATTTATAAAAGGGTCAGTTTATTATCTTTTCTATTTTAAAATACTATTTTAACAAATTTTATTATTTATAAACTTAAAACAAAGGATAGATGGCTGACTAAGTATATCGAGAATAGATAAAATATACTGTAGATATACTGATGAAAAGAAATAAAGAATCACACAGATAGCAACATGAAATAATGACTGCATCAAAAATATACTGATGGAAAGAAATAAAGAATCACACAGATAGCAACATGAAATAATGACTGCATCAAAAATCATTTCATATTGTCAGAAGTTGACTGGGAACATATAGGCAGCACATCCAACACTAGAGACATTCAATCCCACATTACAACTTGGCATGAAATACAGACATTACTACGCTAGTAGTGAATTAAATTTGGTCTACAATTCCATGTGTTTCCTTATTTCTTTCCATCAGTATATCTTTCATAGTGTTTACTTTATGTTCCAGGACTATACAGGGTTGTATACTATAGAGCTGATTCCATGCAGTGTTAAAACCACACAGCGATTTATCAATGCTGACCCCATACCTTGCACCGGACAGCCACTGAAAAGGTTTGTGATCAACATAGTCATCAAATATCTTCATACAGGACTTCCCATAGACTGATTGTCTTTAAACTATTTCACAAAGATCAAACCACAAAACAATGAATGTTGAATATTTAAAAAACCTTTACATCTAAATAATGATTTTGGTTGCCTGTGGCTGGATTATCTGTCTTTAAAGCTGTCAATTAACCAATTAAATAAATATATCTTACATAGCTGTCAATTAACTCATTATTAAATATATCTTAGTACATCACTGTCAATTAACAGATTAAATAAATATATCTTACATAGCTGTCATTTAACAGATTAAATAAATATATCTTACATAGCTGTCAATTAACAGATTAAATAAATATATCTTACATAGCTGTCAATTAACAGATTAAATAAATATATCTTACATAGCTGTCAATTAACTCATTATTAAATATATCTTAGTACATCACTGTCAATTAACAGATTAAATAAATATATCTTACATAGCTGTCAATTAACAGATTAAATAAATATATCTTACATAGCTGTCAATTAACTCATTATTAAATATATCTTAGTACATCACTGTCAAGTAACTGATTAAATAAATATATCTTACATAGCTGTCAATTAACAGATTAAATAAATATATCTTACATAGCTGTCAATTAACTCATTATTAAATATATCTTAGTACATCACTGTCAAGTAACTGATTAAATAAATATATCTTTGTACATCACTGTCAAGTAACTGATTAAATAAATATATCTTAGTACATCACTGTCAATTAACTCATTATTAAATATATCTTAGTACATCACTGTCAAGTAACTGATTAAATAAATATATCTTTGTACATCACTGTCAAGTAACTGATTAAATAAATATATCTTAGTACATCACTGTCAATTAACTCATTATTAAATATATCTTAGTACATCACTGTCAAGTAACTGATTAAATAAATATATCTTTGTACATCACTGTCAAGTAACTGATTAAATAAATATATCTTAGTACATCACTGTCAATTAACTCATTATTAAATATATCTTAGTACATCACTGTCAAGTAACTGATTAAATAAATATATCTTACATAGCTGTCATTTAACAGATTAAATAAATATATCTTACATAGCTGTCATTTAACAGATTAAATAAATATATCTTACATAGCTGTCATTTAACAGATTAAATAAATATATCTTACATAGCTGTCAATTAACAGATTAAATAAATATATCTTACATAGCTGTCATTTAACAGATTAAATAAATATATCTTACATAGCTGTCATTTAACAGATTAAATAAATATATCTTACATAGCTGTCATTTAACAGATTAAATAAATATATCTTACATAGCTGTCAATTAACTCATTATTAAATATATCTTAGTACATCACTGTCAAGTAACTGATTAAATAAATATATCTTACATAGCTGTCATTTAACAGATTAAATAAATATATCTTACATAGCTGTCATTTAACAGATTAAATAAATATATCTTACATAGCTGTCATTTAACAGATTAAATAAATATATCTTACATAGCTGTCATTTAACAGATTAAAAGCTGTCATTTAACAGATTAAATAAATATATCTTACATAGCTGTCATTTAACAGATTAAATAAATATATCTTACATAGCTGTCATTTAACCGATTAAATAAATATATCTTACATAGCTGTCAATTAACTCATTATTAAATATATCTTAGTACATCACTGTCAATTAACAGATTAAATAAATATATCTTACATAGCTGTCATTTAACCGATTAAATAAATATATCTTACATAGCTGTCAATTAACTCATTATTAAATATATCTTAGTACATCACTGTCAATTAACAGATTAAATAAATATATCTTACATAGCTGTCATTTAACAGATTAAATAAATATATCTTACATAGCTGTCATTTAACAGATTAAATAAATATATCTTACATAGCTGTCATTTAACAGATTAAAAGCTGTCATTTAACAGATTAAATAAATATATCTTACATAGCTGTCATTTAACAGATTAAATAAATATATCTTACATAGCTGTCAATTAACTCATTATTGAATATATCTTAGTACATCACTGTCAAGTAACTGATTAAATAAATATATCTTACATAGCTGTCAATTAACAGATTAAATAAATATATCTTACATAGCTGTCATTTAACAGATTAAATAAATATATCTTACATAGCTGTCATTTAACAGATTAAAAGCTGTCATTTAACAGATTAAATAAATATATCTTACATAGCTGTCATTTAACAGATTAAATAAATATATCTTACATAGCTGTCAATTAACTCATTATTGAATATATCTTAGTACATCACTGTCAAGTAACTGATTAAATAAATATATCTTACATAGCTGTCAATTAACAGATTAAATAAATATATCTTACATAGCTGTCATTTAACAGATTAAATAAATATATCTTACATAGCTGTCATTTAACAGATTAAATAAATATATCTTTGTACATCACTGTCAAGTAACTGATTAAATAAATATATCTTAAATAGCTGTCAATTAACAGATTAAATAAATATATCTTACATAGCTGTCATTTAACAGATTAAATAAATATATCTTACATAGCTGTCAATTAACAGATTAAATAAATATATCTTACATAGCTGTCAATTAACAGATTAAATAAATATATCTTACATAGCTGTCATTTAACAGATTAAATAAATATATCTTACATAGCTGTCATTTAACAGATTAAATAAATATATCTTACATAGCTGTCAATTAACTCATTATTAAATATATCTTAGTACATCACTGTCAAGTAACTGATTAAATAAATATATCTTACATAGCTGTCATTTAACAGATTAAATAAATATATCTTACATAGCTGTCAATTAACTGATTATTAAATATATCTTAGTACATCACTGTCAAGTAACTGATTAAATAAATATATCTTACATAGCTGTCATTTAACAGATTAAATAAATATATCTTACATAGCTGTCAATTAACAGATTAAATAAATATATCTTACATAGCTGTCAATTAACAGATTAAATAAATATATCTTACATAGCTGTCAATTAACAGATTAAATAAATATATCTTACATAGCTGTCATTTAACAGATTAAATAAATATATCTTTGTACATCACTGTCAAGTAACTGATTAAATAAATATATCTTAAATAGCTGTCAATTAACAGATTAAATAAATATATCTTACATAGCTGTCATTTAACAGATTAAATAAATATATCTTACATAGCTGTCAATTAACAGATTAAATAAATATATCTTACATAGCTGTCAATTAACAGATTAAATAAATATATCTTACATAGCTGTCATTTAACAGATTAAATAAATATATCTTACATAGCTGTCATTTAACAGATTAAATAAATATATCTTACATAGCTGTCAATTAACTCATTATTAAATATATCTTAGTACATCACTGTCAAGTAACTGATTAAATAAATATATCTTACATAGCTGTCATTTAACAGATTAAATAAATATATCTTACATAGCTGTCAATTAACTGATTATTAAATATATCTTAGTACATCACTGTCAAGTAACTGATTAAATAAATATATCTTACATAGCTGTCATTTAACAGATTAAATAAATATATCTTACATAGCTGTCAATTAACTCATTATTAAATATATCTTACATAGCTGTCATTTAACAGATTAAATAAATATATCTTACATAGCTGTCATTTAACAGATTAAATAAATATATCTTACATAGCTGTCATTTAACAGATTAAATAAATATATCTTACATAGCTGTCATTTAACAGATTAAATAAATATATCTTACATAGCTGTCAATTAACTCATTATTAAATATATCTTAGTACATCACTGTCAAGTAACTGATTAAATAAATATATCTTACATAGCTGTCATTTAACAGATTAAATAAATATATCTTACATAGCTGTCAATTAACAGATTAAATAAATATATCTTACATAGCTGTCAATTAACTCATTATTAAATATATCTTACATAGCTGTCATTTAACAGATTAAATAAATATATCTTACATAGCTGTCATTTAACAGATTAAATAAATATATCTTACATAGCTGTCATTTAACAGATTAAATAAATATATCTTACATAGCTGTCAATTAACTTATTATTAAATATATCTTAGTACATCACTGTCAAGTAACTGATTAAATAAATATATCTTACATAGCTGTCATTTAACAGATTAAATAAATATATCTTACATAGCTGTCAATTAACAGATTAAATAAATATATCTTACATAGCTGTCAATTAACTCATTATTAAATATATCTTACATAGCTGTCATTTAACAGATTAAATAAATATATCTTACATAGCTGTCATTTAACAGATTAAATAAATATATCTTACATAGCTGTCATTTAACAGATTAAATAAATATATCTTACATAGCTGTCAATTAACTCATTATTAAATATATCTTAGTACATCACTGTCAAGTAACTGATTAAATAAATATATCTTTGTACATCACTGTCAAGTAACTGATTAAATAAATATATCTTTGTACATCACTGTCAAGTAACTGATTAAATAAATATATCTTTGTACATCACTGTCAAGTAACTGATTAAATAAATATATCTTACATAGCTGTCATTTAACAGATTAAATAAATATATCTTTGTACATCACTGTGAAGTAACTCATTATTAAATATATCTTAGTACATCACTGTCAAGTAACTGATTAAATAAATATATCTTACATAGCTGTCATTTAACAGATTAAATAAATATATCTTACATAGCTGTCAATTAACTCATTATTAAATATATCTTAGTACATCACTGTCAATTAACTCATTATTAAATATATCTTAGTACATCACTGTCAAGTAACTGATTAAATAAATATATCTTACATAGCTGTCATTTAACAGATTAAATAAATATATCTTTGTACATCACTGTCAAGTAACTCATTATTAAATATATCTTAGTACATCACTGTCAAGTAACTGATTAAATAAATATATCTTACATAGCTGTCATTTAACAGATTAAATAAATATATCTTACATAGCTGTCAATTAACTCATTATTAAATATACTCTTCAAAAGAAGAAACGCAAAACCACATTGTCGTAACATTTGGAGAATTGATTTAATTATTGAATGGTGAGTCCGATAATTACCAAATGTTGCAGGATTGTTCATGATTCACTCTAGTCCATTGTGAGTAAGTGATAGGACACACCACCAAGGTCAAGGTCATCTGGAGTCAATACCGGGTGTGGCCTCCGCGTGTGTTGACAACTGCCTGGCACCGCCTGCCCATTGAAGCAACCAGAGTACGGATGACGTCCCGGGGGATGGTGGCCCACTCGGCCTGCAAGGCTGCTGCCAGCTCGGGCAGGGTCTGGGGCTGTGGTTGTCGCTGTCGGAGGCGTCAGTCCAACTCGTCCCATAGATGCTCAATTGGGTTCAAATCCGGTGATATCGATGGCCAAGGAAGGACATTAATGTTGTTGTTCTGTAGGAAAGCTGTTGTGAGACGTGCTGTGTGAGGCCTGGCGTTGTCATGTTGGAACACTGCGTTGGCGTTGGCCATAACTGGAACGATGTGTGGCCGGAGGATCTGGTCAATGTAGCCCTGTGCATTCAGGTTGCCCTACACGTGGACCAGGTCAGTTCTGCCAGTGTGTGAGATGGCTGCCCACACCATGACACTACCCCCGCCGAATCTGTCCACTTCCTGCACGCAGTTTGCCGCATAACGTTCACCACGACGCCTATACATGCGACATCTTCCATCATGACGTCGGAGCAGAAATCGGGACTCGTCACTGAACCACACCTGTCTCCATCGCAGTTGAGGCCATTGTCGATGAATCTGGCACCACTGCAGTCGGAGTCGACGGTGTTGTGGTGTTAAGATGACACCTCGAACTGGACGTCTGGCACGAATTCCTACCTCACGTAGGCGGTTCTGTACGGTCTGGTCGGATATCCTGCACAAACCTGGTATTCCTGCGGCTGTGGAGGTGGCAGTAGTCAATCGTTCCCGAAGGTGGCGTACCCGGATGTAGCGGTCCTGCCCGGGGGTAGTGACCCGTGGTCGACCGGATCTAGGGAGGTCATGTGTTGATCCATGTTGCTGGTAACGGTCCCACAGTCTGGAGATGGTGCTTGGGGACACATGGAATGCCCTGGCAACGGCCGTTCTGGATTCGCCTGCGTCTAGTCAGCCGATGGCATTGTTTCTCTGCGGTTCACTGAGACGTGGCATGTCCTGGATTGTCAACTGTCGGCCAGATACAGAGGCCAGGCAAGCGAACACCCTGCACTTTTATACTGTCAGTGTTCATGTTGCACGTGCAGACAACGCACGTGCAGTGGTGACATGGTTTGCACGTGGCTGCGTTTTTGCGAATATTCACATTTTGGAACTTTATTGTACAGTAGCTGCGTTTTATCGAATGTAACCGTGGGAATGTGTTTGGGACATGCAATGACCTTATATTCACAAAGCATGAACCGGTAGGAAACATAAAATCGGAGTTATAACCCATTTGTACCCTTTTGCGTTTCTTTTTTTGAAGAGTATATATCTTAGTACATCACTGTCAAGTAACTCATTATTAAATATATCTTTGTACATCACTGTCAAGTAACTGATTAAATAAATATATCTTTGTACATCACTGTCAAGTAACTGATTAAATAAATATATCTTTGTACATCACTGTCAAGTAACTGATTAAATAAATATATCTTAGTACATCACTGTCAATTAACTCATTAATAAATATATCTTTGTACATCACTGTCAATTAACAGATTAAATAAATATATCTTTGTACATCACTGTCAATTAACAGATCAAATAAGTATATTACATGTTTTATAAGGATTTTAACAATTCTCATTAAGTGTAATGTGAACTAATGTGATTTTGGCATTTGCCTTAATGCTGTTAAATAAATTACTAAGTCTGGTATAAATAATTTTGAAATAGTTCCTTTAAATCCATAAGTTATGAAGTATATGTTAATAGTAGTCTATATTAATAGTGTAACATATTGAGTGTTTAAAAAAACAAACAAATGTACAGTAATAACAATGGCTGTTACTGTATAGCTCTAGTGCTAGGGAATATATGGTGATAATACAGGTTCTGAAGATATATCCTAGTCGTGCTCCAACTACAACTTTACTGCAGTAGCATATTTTCATTTCAGCTTCAAGGTTCCGATATCATTCCAGCAGACAAACCGACCCGTGCCGGTCATTTATTCCCTGAACACAGAATTCCAGCTGACCAATAACCGCAAGATGTTTCTCCTTAACCCCACCACAGACCAGGTGACCAGTGAAGACTGGGACTTCAATGGGGCATACTCTGAAGGTGAGGTTTTCTTTTTCTTTCTTTGTTTTGGGGTGTGGGGGGGGGGGGGGGGGGGGGGGGGGTGTCTTTTTCAACATTGTGTGATGTAATTTATTTTTAATCTTCGAGGTCAGGCATGGTAGTTTGACTTTGACTTAGACATAAAATGTGATTATTTGTACTTAAAGTAGCACATTTAACTGAATGTATAGAAAATAGAGTCTCCGGAGTTTCTATCCCATGACCAGTTATAGTGACCTTTTGTAGTGACCTTTTATAGTGAAAACACATACCATCTTGGTGGGGTGAGACGTAGCCCAGTGGTAAAGTGCTTGCTTGATGTGCAGTCGGTTTGGGATCGATCCCCGTCGGTGGGCTCATTGGGCTATTTCTCACTCCAGCCAGTGCACCATGACTGGTACATCAAAGGCCGTGGTATGTGCTATCCTGTCTATGGGATGGTGCATGTAAAAGATCCCTTACTGCTAATCAAGAAGAGTAGCCCATGAAGTGGCGACAGCGGGTTTCCTCCCTCAATATCCATGTGGTCCTTAACCATATGTCCGACGCCATATAACTGTAAATAAAATGTGTTGAGTGCGTCGTTAAATAAACCATTTCCTTCCATACCATCTTGTTGAGAAAACAGTCATCCTGTATTGTTAAGGACAACTGCACATCAAGAGGTATTCTTTGGATATGTTTGATTCCTGATATGGTGTTCATCATTGTGCCTATGTGGGGGTGGGATCTAGCTCAGTCAGTAGAACGCTCACCTGAGGTGCTTGTATCATAGGATCGAACCATCACAGTGGACCCATGCTATGATTGGGTTTCCCCCCATCCCATCCAATACTCCACGACTGGTATATCAAAGGCTGTGGTATGTGCTGTCCTGTCTATGGGAAAGTGCATATAAAATATCCCTTGTTGTGAAATGTACCAGGTTTCCTATGAAGATTACGAGTAAAAAATTACCAAATATTAGTGTCGTTGTTAAACAATACAAACTTTAACTTTGTGGCTGTGTTTCAGGACAAACAATATACGGTCGAGTTCTCTGGAATCAGCAGCAGGATCTGAAGGAAGCATACAAGCTGAATATTGAAAAGGTTTATTTGTGCACAGGTAACTACACAATGTATATTTGTTCTCTAAGCAGTATGATCATGTTTTATAAGATAGGGAAAAAACGTTATCAACAAAAAATTCTGGGATTTATAAACTTGATTTTACCCAAAACGTCGTACCAGTATTTATTTTGTATATTATTTCTTTACTTTAACCAACCTAAATTGAATACAAAACTTCATTGTCTGTTTGATTTATTTTCAAGTAATGAATGGTAAAATGTTACAGGAATAAAACTTAACTTTCCTCTGAACTGTATTAGGCAAATTTACAAAGCCGGGTTGTTTGGGTTTGGGTTTTTTTGGGGGGTGTCAATTTTTTTGGTGGGGTGTCAGGTGGGGGAGAGTGGAGTTATAATGGGAAGGATACATCTGTTGGTGAAATGAAAACTGTCACCTAGACAGAAACTGTAGTTCTTAAATAAACAATGTGAAATATATACTGAATGTAATCTCTGAAAATTACAAATTCTGCTATAATTTCATTCCAGGAGCTAACGGCTACATTCCAACGTTCGACCCAACTGGTGAGGTCTACAAAGAAGGCCCACAGTTTGGGTGTATACAGCCCAGTCCAAAACTGAAACACCGCTTCCTCATTCTGGTACGAGTAGCTGTATATTCCATAATCACATGTTCATCGGATCAATTTATTGTGTCATTGTCTTTCTAACTTCTACAGACATTCACTGGAAATATCCTACCACAGAGTTATTGTCCATTTTGCTATTTCTTTATAAAATAAGTCAAATTCACTGTATTACAACACTTTGAAAAATCTTAAATAAATAAATGTTCAAAACATTCAGACAGACACTTTGTATTTTGAAAATGTTATGGACGTGATAAAATGAAAGAAAAAGAGAGGCTGTTTTAAATCTAAAGTAGGTCTACTCTAGTTAGCTATATTCTAAATAAAAGGTTAAAAAGATTTAAATTTAAAAAAAATTGTTTCTATGTATTTTTAACAGGTCACTAAAACTAAATTTCAACATACCACCAATATTTTTTTTTAAATTTTTGGGAATTCTTTAAGTTGACTTATCCCAACCAGAAATGAATTACTTCTAGGTAGGACATGGTAAGGATAGTGTATTAAAAATAGAACAGACCACCTGTTCTTGAGAATGCTAAACAACCCAGTATCTGCATGCTTTTTTGTTACATGTAACAATATAAGAATTTATCGTTTGTAGGATTACCAGAATTCCGAGGTTACTGAGCGTGACTTCCATGATATTCCGTTTGACGCGGAGTTTGCGTCGGAGAACCCGGAGTATTCAGCTCTGTCCGACATGCCAGGCGTGGATGGGTTCACCATGAGTGTCGACCCGTTGTACAAGGTGATGAGAAATCTTTCACATACGTCCACCCTACTCCCAATACACACTTTCATCACTTCAGTAATCAATGTAGGCCTTGAACACTTTGTTTAGGGATGAAATTAAATAACAGAAATTTAGTTATAAGGAAAGGAAAAGAATATTTATTTAATGACACCCCAGCCCATTTTAAACTATGGCTATTTGGTGTCTAACATGGTTATTTAAATATTTAGTCAATAGAAAGACAAGAAACCTGCTGCCTCCACAATGGCTAAAGCAGCAAGGGATCTTTTATTTGCACTTTCCAACAGCTAGTACCAGGACCTTTATGTACACGTTGTGGGTGACATTGGGGCAAAGAAAAAAAGGAATTCTTTAAGGTTGATTGATACTGTGACACATCGCATTCTACGACTGTGCTACATCTTGGCCTATATATGTAAAAGATGCACAGTGACTACAAGACATGTACTTTTTAAATCTAAATTTGTTAACCAATATTTAGTAACTGTACATCTATTATTAGTAGTGGAACTTGCCTGAAGATAAAGATATTAAAAATGCTCGTTATTAAATGTTTTATTAATATTTGTTGCTTTTTATAACTGAAGTAAAATTTATTTCATGTACCCAAGATTAGATAAATATTAAATTGGCATTTTATCGATCACTCTGCTTGTTCGTTTCTCCTGTATTAAAGGTATGTGTGTATTTTTGTGCAGGTGGACTCGGGACATCAGTGGTACTTACAAGTTGTTTATATCATTGGACCCTCGGACAAGATCCACGAACGCTTCCGTAGATCAGCAGTGCTTCACGTGAACAAGCGAGATGTTTCACTATCACAGAACGAGCTCCGAAACGGAACCAATATGATATCACTGCATTTAGACTACACCCGGCACCAGTCAGAGGAACGCTTTTCTCTGCCCATAATGCACATAGTTATACCAATAGGTGCTGGGGTAGCCGTCATTCTGTTGATTGTACTCATTGTAGTGTTTGTAAAAAGACGCAAAAGGAAAAAAGAAATTGTGACAAAACCAAACAATTTAGTGACGACTACTGACACTTGTGATGGAAATATTAACAGGTGGTCGTCTCGACGGAGTTTGGATTCCAAACGCAATACTCTGATTAGTGTTCTAGACAATAAAACTAACGTCATCAAGGCCAAAGACATTAACTTGATGATTGGAAACAATTTAGATGCTGGAACTGAAGTATGATGTATAGGTAATCTCAGTAACTAACGTTATCAAGGCCACAGACATCAACTTGGTGATTGGAAACAATTTAGATGCCGGAATTGATGTATGATGTATTGGTAATTTCAGTTCATTTCTCAAAAGAAACACTGTCTATCCTCCATTTAGCGATCGTGTGACAGATTTCCCATCACACCATCACTTGGTTGACCATGCATCATGCAATGAAACCATGTGATCGCTGAATTTCAATTTGGATTTCTGAAATGATCATAATATCCTAAGGGCCTTGTGATCTCCCAAAACATTCTGTCCCACAAGTGATGCTATTACATTGCATGATCACTTCATTTTTGATCATTGAATGGAGAATGGCATTGTGAAGGTACACATCTGGAACATGGAGATTACAACCATCACCCAACTGGCCTGCTGGTGCGAACAAACATAAATCATGTGGTCGACACAGAACTGAATTTGTGACGTGAACTTTATTTTAAGCAATTTGTGATGCACTATGTGAAGTTGGTAAACTTCCTCTGAAAAGATGTGTAGCTCAGTATTAGCTTTCTTAGTGAGGAGACGCGACAATCTCGATAACAAGTCCACACCAACCTACAAGCCGATTCACCTTGTGTTATTTACTTCAGTGATCATGTGAGAAATTGATTTCAGTATGATACCTCTCCAACATCATTTCATTGTAATTTTTCAGGGATATTAATTGCCTCCTGAATTATAATTCTCTTCCTTTGGTGCTGTGACTGAAATCTTTTTTTTAGCAATATAATTAGTTGGATCATTTGTGATCTGTTGCTTTCTAATTATTTATCATAATTAAAAGTATACTCTATACGTAAGTATTTTAATTGTAACCATATTATCCAGCTCTCATTTTGTCATTTGCAGCTCGTGTAGTTCAGAAAATTGCATCAATCCAAATTACAATGTATACCAAAAGAAAATCAAGTTTTAAAAACATCTGATATGAACAGATGCCCACATATTTTTAGTTATATTCGGTACCATTAGCAAAAAAAATGTTGACATGAATGAAGTTTACATTTGTTTTCACAAACCAGAATGCAGACATCACTTGTGATGGCTGCATTAAATGTTTTAATATGAATGCAAATATAATGTGCCATTGTTAATAACTGTCTATTCTGAAATGTAAAATGTTAGTATTGTTTTATGTAATTCAAGTCTTGTAACATCACTTTTATTGTCTGGGGCCTAATTCACTAAACTCTCGCAACTTTGCGATCTCGCAGTGCAGTGCTAAATGACTTGCAAAGAGGATGCTTTGTTGTCTAGCAGAGCCTAAGAGACCTTTGTGAATTAGGCCCCTGATCAACAAGTCTGTAATAAGCAACCACCTGTAAGTGTAAAATGTTTGACTAAATTTACAAGTAAATATTAGTGGACAGTGCCTGAGTAACAGACTTAGGGAAATATTATCAAAATATATTGGACTACATTTACACGTTATAACAAATGGAATGATAAAAATTAATTTCAGTGATAGAAACATAATGACCTTTGTAACTTTTCTAAAGTCATATATACAAGTATTTTATCCATGTTTAAGATTTGCATGTGTCTAAAATAAATTTATACATGATGGTAACCTTTCCTAAATTTGGCCCAAGGTTTAACTTTGTGATGTTTAACCTTCTATTATTAAATGTTGTGGTGTGAACAAGTGTTTTTAAAAACAGTTAAATGAACAGTATGCATAAAGATGTTATGGTTTCAAAATAAATTAAGCCACTAACAAGCTAATGAAACCAGATTTTACATGTAGCCCTAATTAATGATCTGGTAAAATGTAATCGAACGTTTGCCGTGATGTGTCAGTGGTTGCTGTATATCACTGTTCAGGTTGCATATCTAATTCTAATATTGACTTATGTAAATTTATAAGATGGGTAAAAATAATATAAAATCTACTGCCTGCAAGTTTATTTTATACATTCCAAAGTCAAAACAAATTACTGTTAATCATATTTATAGCATTTTTATAACAACTTTTAATTTCTCACTCACAATGCAACTGATATATTTACATATGCACAATAGTAAACAAATTTGTCAATAAAATGTATTGATAAGCTGATTTTTCACTTTTAACTGGTAACAAATATTGTGGTGCTTGCTAAGAATACTTGTTGGTTTCCAAACACAATGGGAAGATAAATATGTACCAGTCTGAATACACACTTGAAAGAAGGTAATTTATTTCGTACAATACTGTTCTCCCCTTAGACCGTCTCTACAAATAACAAATAATACTTTCACCAGAGCTTTAAAAAGAAAATAATCTCGCATCAGGTAAATTTCAACTTTGATCTTTGTGTATTTTACATCCACTGAACCTAATACGTGACCAAATATGTTTACATTTGATTGTCAAAAGCTACTTTGAATGAAATATTGAAGTATTTGTTTACATAAAACACTGTAATAATCAACTTTGTATTAAAATTACATGTTTTTGCCAATTCAGTAAAATAAGGATCACAAACTAAATTAAGAGCCAGTAAACATTTTGTTAATTCTTTGTTAGTGTTCTATTAATAGTATTATATCATGATATTAGTTTAACAAGGTTTGATCATTGATGACTTCTCAACTTTGTTTCAGTATAATCTTAACAAAACCATTATCTGCAGTCAAGACGTATCTCTGCACAATGCAGTCGAATGGGTATTTGGCAACATAATGGTTGATTCCATGAATGGATATCTAGTGCCTCGTCTGTAGGACAGCCACTTCCACGGAGATCCTTAACTGGACAATACATCCTTCCTGCCCCGCTCAAAAGAATTAAAACTAGCACAGGTCAGAACTCATCGGAATAAATATAAAGCTGTGATGACTCATGAATCAAGTTAAAACAGTGATAGCATATCCTGCCCCACCAGTGGCACCCATCATAAGTACTGCCACCACAGGCGTCAGTCTGTCGTTTCATTTATGACAAAAAACTGCAAGAGTTTCACCAAAGAGATAAAAAATGTATGCACAAGTTAAAAATGTGGAAAAGCATTGTTAGTGATGCAACGTATTTAGTAGATATCATATAGCCTCCAAAATGCTCTCCGGATTCCCTGGACATCATTATAAATACTACTGAAATGTACTTTCAGCTAGGATTTGTTGCACGTTGGTTAGTAATATTGATCATTTTGTTCACTTTAAATATAATTAAGTTTAAGAACAAGCCACATCGACATCTTACAATGGAAGAAACAGTTGGGTTTTTGTTTTTATATTTATATTTAAAGGAAAATGCCAAAAATATCTTCTAACCTTCAATTTTGTTGAATATAAAATACAAATTTAGTAGATTAACCTGTGATATCAGTTACACACAACTCTTTACCTGTAATAGCTGTTGTGTACAAACAAATCTCAAGATGTACACATTTTTACCAAGAGAATTAGTGCTGTTTGATTTATTGTACATATATGTAAACAAGTGAGAGGTTTGTACATAATATCATTTGGGTATTTTAGTCCTGAATGAACTTATGTTTAAAATATTGACGTTTCTAGGACTGAAAAATGTGGTCCAATCAAAATGAGAAGCCGTGTCTGTGGTTGGACATTTATTGTGGTATTGCCAATCTTCAAGCTGAATGTATTCATTAGTGTTTTCCCTAGCTTGTTTTAGCATGGTGTGGCACCATTCCTCAATAGTCTAGCACCATCTTGCCTTAATCAGCGCCATACTGCCCTGAGATTAAACAAGCCTTTTTCAGTAATTAATTCTAAAATTGCCTTTATAAAACACCCAAAAAGGTATTATTAATTAATAAAATATGCCTTTTATATCTTTTGCCATTCATTTATTAAAGCAAGCACATAAATTACATTAATGTTTATTTTAAAAAAAACAAATTAAAGTATTTTTAATGATAAACAAGTGCCCCGAAAATGGTGAAAATGCCCCAAAAGTGTTTGGTCTACCATGCCTTGCCTAATTTCTAGGGAAATCACTAATTCATTATTACTAGATTCTTATTTTTAATGTTCCGTGCCAGTACTTCAAGATGATGGTTGTCAAGTCATTCTTTTGATCAGCTTGGTCATTTTACATCCAGTAATTAATGTAAAAATAAAAAATAAACATGTAAAATGTTTTTTAAATGAAGAAGATATGTTTTATTACCGGTATTGTTTGCATACCGATCACAGTAAAGTTCACTACGCTGTGCCATGTATTTTAATTCTTACAGAATCTACCTCCCATTTTGTTATTGTAATATTTTATCTTGACACGTTTCTAGTCCAAATGCAAAGACATACTAGGATTGGCTACAATATGATCGGTGAACATGTTGGTCTTCATACAATTTAGACCATTTCTGTTTTATTTTTTGGTAAATGTTTTAGAGATAGAGAGCGAGAATGGAGGATGGAGTAAACATTAAAACATTGTTAATCTGTATTGCAAATTTAAAAATCACCAGGTTAGAAAAGAAATAAAGTTTGAGTCATGTAACCTCAATGGTTTCTGTCGGTGTAATTACAATATGGTAAGTGCCTTGCAGTTGTTTTCAACAAACTGTACCCGTGTCTTGTGGAACCACAATTTAGTATTACACACAGAATTATAGATTGGATTTATACATTTTAATATTTCAGTCAAATATTTTGTTCATCTACTTTTATAAGATATAAATATCACTGCCCTGTTTTTATATATTTTGTATATGTTTTATAAGGACCTATTTTAATTCTAGCTATGGCATCTATACAGAACTGTAACTGTGTATCTTAAAGTTTATTGTCCCAGTTGTTGCTATTAATGCATGGTAAATATGTCTTCCAAATTTGTATTTCAACATTTGATCACAAATAGTATATTAAATGTCTGTATTTGTTCACACGTGTTTGTCATTTAATAACCATCACCAAGTACATTAATTGACTTGTTTTAGTTATACAGTAGTCCGATAACCTTATTTCAGTGTAACTGTTTTATCATGCATGCCAAAAACTAAATGCTGTGTTCCAAGTGGTGATACTATGGTACATATGTAACCTAGAAAAGCAAAAAGATGAATTCAAGTTCTTTCTTCAATAAGATTTACTTTTACTCTGTAATCAGCCATAACAAAGATATAAGACTGGCTAATTGAAACATCCGACAACAGAATGCTGTAGAACAGTGAATTATGTCACAATGGCTGGCATTATATCATAGGATTTAGTCAGATATGATCCAGGGCCCACATTTCTGAAGTTATCTAAGCACTAAGGAATTGTAAAACCATGTCACTACAACACATGCCATAGTGACATCACACTTTATGGTCATAGCCTACGATGGTTTTACAATTTCTTAGCGCCAAGATATTCTCAAGGTAATTAAGGATTGTCTGTTATTTCTTTTACGTTCATCGGGGTATGGAAAAAAAACAATTCAACAAACTGTGTGAATCGGTGAAGTTGTTCTCACAGAAGTTTGTAGATGATATTATTTTCATACCCTGATGAATGTAAAATAAATAACAGACAATACTTAAATTTGAATCATACTTCATACTTTATTTTGAATTATTTTTGGTCTATAAACAATAACGCTCAATAAGACAACTTGTTTGGAATTGGCCAAGTAGTTGTGGAGAAAATTCTGTCCTGAGTCAGGTCATTGGCTATCCAGAGACCGGACTTGTGATGGACATGCCTGAAACCCTATAGGTACAGGGGCACGATAAAATAGTTCATGCTCATGTAGAGACAAAGTTGAAAATCTAAAAAGTTGATTGCCGATAGACAATGCACAAAAAACAGACTGCAATAGGTCACTTAAAACAGACTGCAATAGGTCACTTAAAACAGACTGCAATAGGTCACTTAAAACTCCAACAAAATAAGATTACTTTACCTTTTTTATTCATAATGTAAAATCGTGGAAGTCATTAATTTCATATTTATGAACATGCCTTGAGATTAAAATCCACATACATAACAATGGTTTCATTGGTCTGTGACTAACAGTTTTAAATGTGAAAACTTGACACAGAAGTAAACAAATGCAACATCTATCAGCACTACATGTAATGTCAATCAATAAACACAGACAAACTGCAGAATGGAAGGCTGTTGACATCTTCAGTTATTGACTTTTTTGACGTGTATTTTATTATCTCTATTCTCTTAGTCTTCAAACATGATGTGTTTTCTCTCCATTGTTTCAGAGTTGTGCTTATGTGCTTTGTCGATCAGCTGCAAAATAAAATATCTTAGTTTGCATTTTATGTTGGATAGGTACTACTCCACAAACCAAACCCAATAATCTAAAATATGACCTGGTAATTTTTAACCGAGGTCCTATAATTTTGGAGAAGCAACATAAAGATAAAATAACCTATCTACATTTAACATAGGAGTGAATAGAAGGAAGAATTTTTTTTATTTAACAACACACTCGACACATTTTAATTACGGTTATATGGCATTGGACATATGGTTAAGGACCACAAAGATATTGAAAGAAGAAACCCACTGTCGCCACTTCTTGACCTACTCTTTTTCCATTAGCAACAAGGGATCTTTTATATGCACCATCCCACAGACAGGATAGTACATACCATGGCCTTTGTTACACCAGTTGTGGAGCACTGGCTGGAACAAGAAATAGCCCAATGGGCCCATAGGAGTTAATAAGACAAGGGCTTGAATTGAACTCTTATGCCACCAGCTTTACAATCGGAAAACATCACTGAGTTTTCAGTGTGAAATTTTTCAACCTTAAATTGTGCGAAAACCAATGTAATGCAATCTTGATGTGCGAAATAGTTTAGGGGACATCTTAGTCTAATTACCCTAATAAAATTTACAGAACTTAATATTTAAAAAATATATTTTTTTAAAGCCCTACAATCACAAACTTTGAGATCATTGTTTTTGATGCTGTCACCAAATTTATTTTCAATCTACTATGAGCAATTCCAACTACCATCTTCAAAGTCTGTATCGTTAGTTATTTTCGGCGAATTTATCCTTTAAAAATCTTCAACTTTCATTAAATACTGAAGTCCAACTTGTTTTAAAAGAAATATTTTAAATTAACATGAAAGTGAGCCCATATGCTCGTTACATCATCAATAACATTTACACAAATTTAGACCATTTTTGGGCTTTGTTTTCGATATTGAGGCAACTTGAATACGAACACCAGTAAAACAAAATATACTGAGCTTGTTCGATTGTTATTCTACTATGTTCTAGCAGTCTCAGAATCGAGACGAATAACTGATGTGAATTTTGACAGCTCTGTTTAGGAAGACCGGTCTGTCTCGACAACAGTTGATAATGGGTTTTTCCGTTACTTTTGCACATCTTGACTACAGTCAAGAATGGCAGGAAAAGAGTTAAGAATTTGTTACCTCCGACAATTTTGAAAGTTTTTTTGCCATATGCAATTCTGAACCAATTTAAAACCACTTAGTTTACAAAATTAAAATAAAAAAATGATTCCTTCAACCAACAGCTATAATTTGTATCCCATGCAACAAACTGCCTTTGATACAACCCCTGACCTATGTAAGTAATTTTGCAGTTACAGCAACTGCTGCTGGTGCCACTATTAAGTGTGATCCCTGAAGTCATTGGTCTGTCAATAACAGGTCAGTTTTATTAGCAGTAAATGATGACGAAATGGCCATTCTAAGGATCAACCACGTAAGTGGACAGATATGTATATGTCACTAGTTTTCTTTTAAATCTTGCTGAAATTATATAAAAATTAAAATAATTTCTTTCTAAAAGCCAAATTTCAATCCAGGATTTAAAAAAATAAAGGGAAACGATAAGAGGAAACCCACAGCTGTCATTTTGGCTACACATACCAATAAAGCAGAGAGATTTTATATGCAATTTCCCCATAAAAAGGATGTAACAAACCACAGGTTTTGGTGTACCAGTCAGGAGTTGCTGGTTGGGATGGTGAAACAATAAATCAATTGGGAGTGGAGTAACAGGGTTCATACACTTAAAGGAAGTCAAAATTCAAGGGTTTTTCAAGCACTTTCCCAAAATTCCAGGACCCATATTCACAAAATATCGTAAGCCTAGTTTTACACGTAAACGTAAATCTACGACTGAAGAGCTATTCACGAAACAACGAAAACGTAAGTTACGTGTAAAGTTGGACGTAAATATAAGAGTGCCTCAGGTTGCAACTAACGCTGCACGTAAGTTGTGTACATATAATAAATCAAGCACGATCGCCATTATTTACTATTATTTACGGAAACTAGCAGTATTTCCAATAAATGAAGCAGTTTGCTATGGCGAACGCCCACGGATTGAACATATTTTTGTTCGTGATCGAACGGATGTTTTCGACTTGGCCAATTTCTCCTGAGTTATCTTTTCCTTTTTAAGAAATGTCCTCAAGTTCGTACCAAAATGCGGATCCCCACCAATACCAAAATGCCATGGTTCACTGTTCGCAATGTTATTGTTAGCAGACGACAAACAAAATTGCGTTTTGCGCATTTGTTATTTACCCGGTAGCCATCGTTTCTAATGTGTTTTTATTAATTACTCCAGTGACAATGTTAAATCGTAGATTTACGTCCAACTAAGTTACGTTTATATTTACGACCATCTTTGAGAATAAGGTGCTTTTTGCACGTAAATGTAAATCTACGGCACACAAATAATTTAATTACATGTTAAATAAAGTAAATAAAGCCTCCGTTTTAGGCGTTTATATTTTATTTGACATCAAATTATCATTTTCAAGGGTTGTCCTGACCGCAAGATGATTTTCAACGGTATTCAAGCACTGGAATACATTAGTTTATTTTTAAGGGTTTTCAAGGGTTTTCCAGGCGCGTACGAACCCTGAGTAATCAATCCAGCGACTTATGACACTTCAGGTAAGTACTCCACCACTGAGCCACATCCCATTCAAGCGAAGAACGATTAACCTCTATAAAGTGGGTGATAAAATATGTAGATTTTAAATATACAGAGAATACTACATGAGTGGCTGTTAGATACCATTTATCTTATGAGTTGTTTTAAAATGTATCTAACGAGCGAAAGCAAGTTGGATATGTTTTTAAACAAGTTGTAAAACTGTTGGTATCTAAAGAACATGAATGTTTTATTTTATTTTTTACATATCCTGAAAAAACAGTCTTAAAATAAATTTAAATGCCTTTTTCAATGAAAACGTATTTACAGCCCTTGCGCTTATAGTTAACTTATGCATTGCAGACAAATAACGAATGATGTTCTCCCCAACAGGTGTGCAAGATATTATTTTAAAATGTACATAGTTCTCACCTTTTGCACTCCTCTCTTCTTTGATCTGTTTTTCGTGTTTAGTTTTGCTTCTTGGTCAGATGTCAGTTTGGACCAGTAAGCTGTTTCTTTGTCACCTAGAAATAATATATATATATATATATATATACTGAACCGCAAAAGAAACGCGAGATTTTTAAATGTCATTTCTATATGGTAAATTATAACAATTTATTTCGGGGATGTAACTGTCAATATTACAAGACATGCTGGTTTATGACTGAGACCCAAATTGCAGGTACTCTTTCAACTTTCCATGAAACGACACGCCAAAACGCACCTGTCTCGAAGGCCGTGGGTGGCAGTCGCAAACAATTGTCATGAAAACCGAAATGCACGTGCATCTCGTGGAGGTTATGGGTATAAAAACCAACTTGAACCGCGTTCCTGGCATTCGTAATTTGCACGCATCAGGTATGACCCAATTGTCAGCAGCGCAGAGAGAACAAGCTATCGGCCGATTGCAAGCCGGGCAGCGTGCCCTGGTTGTTGCTAACGCTTACAATGTCCATGTCAGCACCATCCATCGTCTACAGCAGCGGTACATCAACACCAACAGCACTGCAGACAGTCACCGCAGAGGGCGCCCCCGGGTGACCACGCCCAGGCAGGACCGCTACATCAACCGGCAACACCTCCATGATCGCTTCAGAACGGCCAGCATGACAGCTCGCGCGACCATTGGCACTGGACAGCGACCCATCAGTGACGACACGGTACGACGTCGACTGGCTGCCAACAACCTGTTTTGCCGACGTCCCGCTCGAGGACCTGTCCTCACTGCCCGCCACTGTCAGACACGACTACAGTGGGCTACACAGCACCAACATTGGCGGCATCAACAATGGTTGTTGATAGTCTTCTCTGACGAGAGCCGGTACTGCGTTTCCAACTCGGATGGCAGAGTGAGGGTGTGGCATAGGAGGGGTGAACGCTACAGAGACGCATGTGTCCTGGAGAGAGACCCGTGGGGTGGCCAAAGCATCATGGTTTGGGGTGCTATAGGCCTGAATCAGAGAATTGGGCCCCATTTGTTCCAAAATGTTGGTGCAGGCAGAGGGAATGGCATCACAGCGCAGCGCTACGTTGACCAGATTCTAACACCTCACATAGTGCCCTTCTTCACGCGTCACCATAACCACGTGTTTCAGCAGGATAATGCTCGCCCCCACACGGCCAGGATCACCATGGACTTCCTGCGTCAGCACAACATCAGAACCATGCCGTGGCCGGCTCTCAGCCCTGATTTGAACCCGATTGAACACCTGTGGGATGAAATCCAGAGACGGCTTAACCAGGTGGTCCCACGGCCGACAACTCGTGTGCAACTGGAGGCAGCTTTCCTGAGGGTGTGGGCACAGGTGCCAATGGCTTTTGTGAACCGCCTCCTGCACTCCATGTACCGACGGTGTATGACCGTTTTGAACACCCAGGGAGGACATACACGGTATTGAACATGTCACGCCCTACAATCTCGATGTGCTGGATCCCCCCACTACCTGAACACAGGCAAACGACCCAGAGACTGAGGTCAAAGTGCATCCAATAAATTGACTTTATCAGATTTTTCAAAATTTATCTTTGATATTAATAAATTGAAACATATTTTCTCAGCCACACATGTGTTGCGTTTCTTTTGCGGTTCAGTATATATATAAAAATCTTGAACACTGGGTATTTCACATATTTATGAAAAAGATTGAAATGAGCATTAGGCTAAGATTTGTTACACATTGGTTCAGTATGATATTTGTCATTGTGTTCCCTCTAAATTGTTGTTTAAATCATTAAGTTTAAGAACATGCCACAATGCTGACAACTTACAATGAAAGAAATTGTATTTTCCCCCATATTGGCCCTCAATTAATTTTGTTGAGTATAGTATAGGCAGATATACTGAACAATATTTGAATAATTTTGTCAAAATATATTAAATACAGTGCAATTTTTAATTATAAAGATTCAAGCAGCCCAAAGTATGTGTAAATATAAAAAAATAATGCATTTCAGGCATTGCTTAACTTTTGTCGATGAGTATATCATTATTCATGCAATATGTTGCATTGTTATTTGGTTTGTTAATATTAACATCTAGTATAGGATGAATATCATTCATTTTAGCCTTATATCTGTTAAAATTTTATATGGATGACAACTTTATAGAAATATTTCATTTTTCCATAAATAGAAGGAAATGTTTACAGATATATGGCGTTGGACATGGGTTAAGAACCACACAGATATTGAGAGAGGAAATCTGCTGTTGCCACTTCATGAGTTACTTTTTTCGATTAACAGCAAGGGCTTTTTTATATGCACCATCCCACATACAGGATAGTACATACCATTGCCTTTGTTACACCAGTTGTGGAGCACTGGCTGGAACGAGAAATAGCCCAATGGGCCCACCTAGATCGACTACACACCAGGCAAGCGACATTTTTCCATATAGTATTTTGGGGACACAAAATGCCCTATTCAAATGGCGGTATTTTTTAATCCACAAATATTTTTGCTTCAGACAACCTGTTTTATTGTACAAAATAGGTAAGTGAATACAGAAAAAGACTGGGTACAAATTGGTGTAGGTAGTTCCAGTGACTGTTCTACTTTTTTACTGTTACAGTTGAGAATATCATCATCCAGACAAAATACAACTGAAACTGACCGAGAACAAGTATACCAATACGAAGAGAGAATTAAACACCATAAACAACCTCCTATATCTCTTACTGGAATACTGTAATTAAAATGTGAAATTTCCAAATAACAGTTGTGATATATACGGTTTGACTAACTGTTTTGCCCTACTCAAGAAAAATAATGTTTTACTGATCTAGTACTATACCGAAGAGAAACCAGACAAATAAAATTAAAAATAAAGTTAATAGAGGTCATACCAGACAGCAAAGTGAAGTTATATTCTGCATTCTTTATGTTGGCCAATCTGTTGGCACTCTGGTGGTTTTCACACCTGATGTACCCATCCACAGCACCGTCTAGCACATCGATGTACGCAACTTGGATGTCTGGAGCAAGCTGGTCCTGAAACAACTCATTTCTCTGGATGAATCATATTGACAATGGTCATGTCTATCAGTTAAAGACTTAGGACTTTGGTACACAAATACAAAAATTATTATAAAATATCAGTGCATAAAAGTTGGCACGAACAATTTTGTTGTTCGTCTGTCGGTTATTGAAAAAACAATATCAACATAAACAATGGATCAATCATGCAGAAGCTGTCATTATTCATCAGAAAATCTAAAAATATGTGTTGGCCAATTTTATCACTGTGTTTAGCAGAAAATAATAAGAGAACGAGCCTACAGCTGGTGTGAGAAAGATACAATGTATCCGTTTGAAATCAGCATCGCAGTCGACACAAAGTCGGCGCTGTCTTTAGAAGTCTCAATACGGTTTAGTAACATAGTTGCACATTCCCTTTGATCATTTTGCTATGTGTATAAAATCATATGCTGCCTTGAGATTCTGCCATAGTCAGAGTTCCAGGTTTTTATCCCCTACAAAATAAACACATATCCTACTTTTTCTTTATTTTTAAAACAATATCTTATCTTAAACATGTTTTAAATGTAAAACACCCTGATGGATAAAAACATTCAGAATTTTTTATCACTGAATTATTTCAAATTTTGTATGATGGTTTGAAAAAAATAAAATATATATTTAGCTACTACAAAACATATAGGATTTGCATAATTTCGGTACTTTCCGTTCAGACCCGAAAGCATGAAGCTAAATGCTTCCGGGAAATCCCCATTTATTATGGTTTCATCCAGGTTATTGTTTGGTGTCAACAAGTACTCCCTTGTAAAAGAACTGATGGGGTAGTGTGCTGAAATGTAAATGGCAGCTTTCAATGCAGGCTGTTTTTAAAACGCATCACAAACAGAAGAGATGGGATAGATTTGAGGTTGGGGTGGTTATGAGAAGAGATGGGATAGATTTGAGGTTGGGGTGGTTATGAGAAGAGATGGGATAGATTTGAGGTTGGGGTGGTTATGAGAAGAGATGGGATAGATTTGAGGTTGGGGTGGTTATGAGAAGAGATGGGATAGATTTGAGGTTGGGGTGGTTATGAGATACCTTGCTATGTTTTTAAAAACTCAACATCCACTTATTGCTTACCTTGACCTTTTTTCTGTTTGTTGCTTCTTTGGTGCTAACCTGGATAATTACACCTGGTTGAAACTCTATCTTCTTAATGCTTTTAACTGCTCTCATTTCTGATTTATCTAAAACAAAGTAAATACTCTTGATATTACTCATTTTAAAGTATTTAAATAAAAAATAATTTTGTTTTGAATTACTCATATTAATTTTAACCAGCTGCTTCAACCACACATCCAAACTGAGTTATATAATGTATATATTATTCACTGATAAACAGTTATACACTCTACGTGTATATTTACAGGAGGAACGTAATAACAATAACAATTAAAACAATACTCCCTATGTTCTTAATAATACATGTACAGTAAAGTACTCTTACAATGAACTGGAAGGGACCATGATAATTAGTTTGTTATAGTAGTAGTTCATTTTACACATTAAAAAAGTTGGACGTTTTCATTTCTAAAGTCGGCTATATTGGATTTTTCACATTTAAAACACATGACATATACTTACACAAATTTTAACACAATTTATTGTGAATAATAAACACAAAACATGCATAATAAAACCTCAAATCAAAAGTTCATTTAATCCTGTGGGTTTTTTTTAAAGGGTCAGACCCTGGTTTCAGCCCATGAAAATGTACACTAAGTCTAATTAATCTACAAAGCTGTAACATATTTGGATAAAGTTACAACTGAGTGAAACATGAGTCTCTAAGTTTGAAATGGTGAATTACCCTCTAAAAATAGACTAAAACTCAACTCCATAACTGTTACTTCTCAGATGCACGTGCGTTTTTAAAAATATGAGAAATGCATTTTGTGATATTAAAAATATCAGGATGACCAAAAACACTTCGAATGTACTAGTGAAAAAACCCAACCCACAACTGACAGCGTGGAATCCATCCTAAATGTGATGTTGAGATGATTATTTTGTAAACCAAGTGTTCAGATTCATGGTGAGAAGAGAAACATGGAGAAACATTCTTACCATTTACAGCTTGATTCTTTTTGACACTTCCAGTCCCATCAGGTTTATGGTCAGTTTTAATTTCTTTAAGTTTCTGTTTCAGCATAGCCATACTTTGTTTCTGCAGAGAAAGGTACTCTTTCCGCAAAGAAAGCCATTCTTTTCTACAACAAAACAAATAAAATATGGTAGTTAAAATATGCAAAACAACACCAATACGTTTTTAGTTTTTAAACACTAATGGGGGTGCTGAAATGCACCAAACACTTGTAAACTGTTCCACACTGTTTTTGTTAATATGAAATAACAAATGTTAACAAAGTAAGGTATTGGATTTAATTTTAATATACATTGTTCCCAACCAACGCTTTCCATTGGCTATAGTTTGATCTTATTCTAAAAATGTGTTACCTTCAATAAACTGACATCATCAACATTACAGATTGACGAGCACTGCTTGTAATCAACTAAACCTGCAACCACAATCTCAGACATTCGACAAAACATGTCTTTTTTGTTTTCAATGTCTTTTTATGAGTTAACCCTACACAAACTCCTCAGCTATCTGGTCTGTCGGTCCAGGACAAAGGTAAGTGATTAGTTGTGAGTGCTTAGTATCAGACAAGTTGGTGTAATGACATTACACCTCCACCATAAACCATCAAAACTTACTTCAACTCAGAGCCGGTTGCAAGATGTGAACCTAGTACCTGCCATCCATAAGCTGATGGCTTTTTTACTGTGTTATAAAGTGTGGTTGAGGCATGTCAGCACTGGTCACCTGTGGCTTTTCCATGAACAGGCTTTCTGCCAGAGGGACCCAAGTGTAAAATTAAGTACCTTAAAATCTTGAAAATTAATGAATACATTTTACTCTTGTTTTTAAAGATTCTAGTAAAAGAACTGCTGTTAAGATGTGTCAAAGTACGTGAAATGCAGTGTCCAATTTCCACAAGATTTCAAACCCATAACCACCTCAAATTGTTTTCTAGCAGAAAGTCTGATATATGGCAAATTCTTGCATACATGCTCAGTGACAGGGGTTCAAAATTTTCAAATAAATTACTTTCCACAGGGCAAGTGCCAATCAGATATTCTTCACTTGCCCCGTATATTTTCCACTTGCCCATACTTCTTAAGGTAACCAATTGTGTTACTCCTATTTAATTTAATACAGTGCTTAATAATGTAATAATCTTGAAAGTAATTGGTTTAATTGCACAAATAAAGAATTTAAAGAACACTTACCTAGGAAGTACTAAATGTATATGTCTGTCCAGTAGTATCAACTGCCTTCTCTATTTGTTGATTTAAACTGTATTTTTTAAATAGTGTCCATTTGTTGATTTCAACTTTATTTGTTTGGTAGTGTCCACATGTTCATATAAATATAATTATTGTGTCGATGTATGCCTTAGTGACCACTTGTATGGCCGTGGATGTTGTGAGATCCCTTTCCACTCGTGAGCCATTCTTTTATGGCTGGCATTGGTTCAAAAATGTTTAGGGATTTTGGCCCATGTGTGTATATTAGCTGAGAACAGTCGTGGCTGGGCTCAAAGTAAACATGAGCTCTGTTACTCTGTAAATGTTTTTAAATAGTGCAGGCTTGGTAAACAACAGCAGGAGGGGGTGTACATCGATTGCAGCCTTGTATTTTTAACTTATTGAGCATAATTTATTTGTTAAAAACTATTAATAAAGCAGAAAAAAATGAATATATTCATGTAGGCCTATGCTTAGAGGGCATCGCACCATCACGATTATGACGTAGGGCTAATGAAATATAACTTCACCTTACCCGTTAATTTTACACGAACATAGATTTACATTTGTAAAGTACTGAAAAAAACATTAATATGTTCTGCTACAAGGTTTATTATATCTAAACTAAAATGTCTTGCAACTTTTATAAGAATATAGTTCATAATATTTATGCTCTGTTCAAGTGAACTCGGAAAGTATAAACTTGCTTTACGCCCACGTTCATTTGCAAAGAGCAGATTCCGGAACCATGTTAACGTCTAATTTAATTTGAAAATGATAATTTTAAACTGTATCCCATCTCATTTACCATGTTTGCAAGGATTAAACATTATGATTGCACACACAAGACATGTATACTTTATTTTTATATGAGCTGTAATGTGTATTGGATGCTATTTCCAAGTTTGAAGATCATCAAACTGATTACTTGTATGAATTCAGTCGAACGTTCAGTGGTGGAAATTAACAATCTTAGTCGATAGTAAAAGGGTCATAACTCTTAAGTTGGTATCGAACTTTTCAACACATTGTTTTCCATTTTGGTGTGTCAACACATTGGTAAGAGAGAGTTCTGATCGTTCTAGCATTTAGGGTTAGGGTTAGTTCTCCTTAGAGCAATGTAAATGCTCGCACGATCGGAACTCTTTCCAAAAGTTTTACCGAGATTTTTTACAAATTTTAGAAAGCTTTTAGGTGTTAGATTAGTCACTTGTCATCGGGCATATGCAGTTAACATAATTACTTGCCTGGCATGAAAATTCCACTTGGCACGGGCGTCGGGCGATGGGATTTTTGAACCCCTGAGTGAGTTGTCAATGGTGAAATTGGTGGCTTCTATTTCCACTATAAAGTCCTACACATGTATACACATGTTGCAGTGAGATCAGGACACTACTGGTGCTGAAACAGTTCTGAGATGATGACATTCGTTTGAGATAAGAACAACTTCTTATCTGTCACAAAATGGACTGGCTCAGCTCTCAGGTAATACTGAGCTACTTGTATTTACTACCTGTATGCTCTTTGGCTGTAGCACTTTATTTACTACGTGTATGCTCTTTGGCTGTAGCACTTTATTTACTACGTGTATGCTCTTTGGCTGTAGCACTTTATTTACTACCTGTATGCTCTTTGGCTGTAGCACTTTATTTGCTACGTGTATGCTCTTTGGCTGTAGCACTTTATTTGCTACGTGTATGCTCTTTGGCTGTAGCACTTTATTTACTACGTGTATGCTCTTTGGCTGTAGCACTTTATTTGCTACGTGTATGCTCTTTGGCTGTAGCACTTTATTTGCTACGTGTATGCTCTTTGGCTGTAGCACTTTATTTGCTACGTGTATGCTCTTTGGCTGTAGCACTTTATTTGCTACCTGTATGCTCTTTGGCTGTAGCACTTTATTTGCTATGTGTATGCTCTTTGGCTGTAGCACTTTATTTACTACGTGTATGCTCTTTGGCTGTAGCACTTTATTTACTATGTGTATGCTCTTTGGCTGTAGCACTTTATTTACTACCTGTATGCTCTTTGGCTCTAATACTTTATTTATTTATTTAGGGGTAACATTTAGTCTCGCCTACAATGAATTGTTTCCCAGCTGTGTTTTATAAATATATTAGAATTTTAATCTTTGTTTTGTTTTAATAACGTGGGACACAGACAAAACATAGAAATAAATGTGTCATATTAATAACACAAACTTGCATTTTTCGCATTAATATTATGGTCGCATTAACTTCCGGATCTACAGCATATTGTTTATGTTGTTAGAAAAATTGAAAGTCTGGTCCCTAGAAGTGTATTTCAAAGTGGGAAGGAGGTAGCACTGGGGGAGGAACATCTGGGTGACCAAACCTATTAAGGGGTCGAGGCATGTTCCTCCGAGAACATTTTGAATTTCAGGTGTTCAAACACATAGGTCCCCCAAACTACTCCACCGAGGTGCTATGGTTGTACTGCAGAGGGTGAAAGATGAACAAAACTAAGAGCTGACATTAATGGGATTTGAACCTACAAACACTGATCACCGACTACTCACTTTGGAATCACTCGAAGCTGTGGCAGAGAAACATCTTTTTCTTTGTGCTTCTTTTTCCGTCTGCGTTTTTCTTTCTTGTGTGGTCGTACATTTGGCACCTGTCCGGAAATCTCGACATTTGCACTTGTATCTATAGAAACCATCTTGGACTGGCTTACACTAGAATCGGACACGTCTTTCTTCTCGGATAACCGTGTTCCTTGTTTAGCTGGAGTGTGTTCTGCTTTTGAAGGTAATGTCTCCACACTGATGTCACCGTTAGAAGTCTTTCTCTTTTTACTCCCTTTCTTCTCACCGTCCTGCTCAGAACCTGAACCCTTTCCACTTTCATTAGTTTTGTCGTCACTGTCATTAACTTTCTCTTTTTTCACAGTTTTGTCGTTACTGTCATTAACTTTCTCTTTTTTCACAGTTTTGTCATTACTGTCATAAACTTTCTCTTTTTTCACAGTTTTGTCATTACTGTCATAAACTTTCTCTTTTTTCACAGTTTTGTCATTACTGTCATAAACTTTCTCTTTTTTCACAGTTTTGTCGTCACTGTCATAAACTTTCTCTTTTTTCACTGTTCCCAAAGTGAACTCTGCCGTAGGCAAATCTTCATCTTGTGATTTTGAAGTGTCTGACAATCTCTGCCGTTTCCTCTTTTTCCTTTTAACTTCTTTCTTGTCCTCATCATCTCGTGTCTGATCAGCTGAAGTTTTCACATCATCATCTTGAGAGTCGTATTCCTGTTTAATATAAATATCACACCCTGTGGGTGCTTCATATCCTAACTCTGTTTTAACTGACTTAACTTCTGGAGAGTCTATCTTTCTCTTTTTTAAGATCTGCAAACCTTCTTTAACAAAGTCTACGCTACTCTCACTGGCGCAGCGCCGGCGTTTTCTGTGTTTCTTACAGGCTTTACTGGGTACACCATCATCTGTGCTGACCTCTACCTTCACATCCTCAACATCAACTACAAATAAAATATAATCTAAATATGGGCTTACCCTGTCCACTGCCAAATTAGCCATTTGCTACTTTATATTTAAAATGACTACAACATTTTGTATATGGTTAATACAATTTCTTTAACTTAGCCACTTTTGAATAATTTTCAAGCAAATAATCTACACATCTGAGCCTCATTCCACGAAGTAATTTTAACACTACTATCGTCGTAAATACCTATCATCGTGATCTTAATTTTTGTCCGTGACACGGCGTAGCTTACTATTGTGATAAATTATGGTGAAAATTTACAATTGGTACGAGGCAGTTGTAAGCAACTAACATAGATGCCAAATGGGTGTTAGACGATGATTTGATCATTTTCTAAGAAGGGTACTAACTTTTTGGGTAACAATGAATCTAATATATACCTTTTAAGAATCTTGGCATTCGATGAAAAACATTCTAGGCCATACCACATTTACATGAAAAATAAGGGAGATAACTCTGTCATATGCATTCGACAATTATCATGGATGTCTGATACTAAAAGTCGGTAACCAATTTATTATTTAACTAATTTGAACTTCTTAGCAAAGATTTTAATCATTAAAGGGGCACTTATGACTACTGTAAATTTGCTTTGTGGAACAGCTGTAAATGTTACTGTGCCAGTTGTAAAACTCACCTTAAATCACTACATTTAACCTTAGTTTTGTAGAACGGGGCCCTGAAAACTCCACAGAATTAAATATCTTGCCTACCATAAACATTTTGGGTATATTGTGATGAACTAAATGCAGTTCTATAAATCAAGTTTCACTGACCTACGACCTATAGTTTGTGAGAAGCTGATCTAAATAAGAAACTTTAACACAAAAGTTGAGGCTGTCATCACCGTTGGAATGAAATACCTATATCTCAGATTTTTAATTCGTAGAGGCGAGGCAATAAATCATGCGTCAGGTATCAATATCAATGATAAAAGTACACACCATCACAGTGCAGTAGCATGGACTGGATCACTTAGTACACACCATAACAGTGCAGTAGTATGAACTGTATCACCATCACAGTGCAGTAGTATGAACTGGATCACTTAGTACACACCATAACAGTGCAGTAGTATGAACTGGATCACCATCACAGTGCAGTAGTATGAACTGGATCACTTAGTACACACCATCACAGTGCAGTAGTATGAACTGGATCACTTAGTACACACCATCACAGTGCAGTAGTATGAACTGGATCACTTAGTACACACCATAACAGTGCAGTAGTATGAACTGGATCACCATCACAGTGCAGTAGCATGGACTGGATCACTTAGTACACACCATCACAGTGCAGTAGCATGGATTGTATCACTTTGTACACACCATCACAGTGCAGTAGCATGGACTGGATCACTTAGTACACACCATCACAGTGCAGTAGCATGGACTGGATCACCATCACAGTGCAGTAGCATGAACTGGATCACTTAGTACACACCATCACAGTGCAGTAGCATGGACTGTATCACTTTGTACACACCATCACAGTGCAGTAGCATGGACTGGATCACTTAGTACACACCATCACAGTGCAGTAGCATGGACTGGATCACTTAGTACACACCATCACAGTGCAGTAGCATGGACTGGATCACTTAGTACACACCATCACAGTGCAGTAGCATGGACTGGATCACTTAGTACACACCATCACAGTGCAGTAGCATGGACTGGATCACTTTGTACACACCATCACAGTGCAGTAGCATGGACTGGATCACTTTGTACACACCATCACAGTGCAGTAGCATGGACTGTATCATTTTGTACACACCATCAGTGCAGTAGCATGGACTGGATCACCATCTCAGTGCAGTAGCATGAACTGGATCACTTAGTACACACCATCACAGTGCAGTAGCATGGACTGGATCACTATCACAGTGCAGTAGCATGAACTGGATCACTTAGTACACACCATCACAGTGCAGTAGCATGGACTGAATCACTTAGTACACACCATAACAGTGCAGTAGTATGAACTGGATCACCATCACAGTGCAGTAGTATGAACTGGATCACTTAGTACACACCATAACAGTGCAGTAGTATGAACTGGATCACCATCACAGTGCAGTAGTATGAACTGGATCACTTAGTACACACCATAACAGTGCAGTAGTATGAACTGGATCACTTAGTACACACCATAACAGTGCAGTAGTATGAACTGGATCACCATCACAGTGCAGTAGTATGAACTGGATCACTTAGTACACATCATCACAGTGCAGTAGTATGAACTGGATCACTTAGTACACATCATCACAGTGCAGTAGTATGAACTGGATCACTTAGTACACACCATAACAGTGCAGTAGTATGAACTGGATCACCATCACAGTGCAGTAGTACAAACTGGATCACTTAGTACACATCATCACAGTGCAGTAGTATGAACTGGATCACTTAGTACACATCATCACAGTGCAGTAGTATGAACTGGATCACTTAGTACACATCATCACAGTGCAGTAGTATGAACTGGATCACTTAGTACACATCATCACAGTGCAGTAGTATGAACTGGATCACTTAGTACACACCATAACAGTGCAGTAGTATGAACTGGATCACCATCACAGTGCAGTAGTATGAACTGGATCACTTAGTACACATCATCACAGTGCAGTAGTATGAACTGGATCACTTAGTACACATCATCACAGTGCAGTAGTATGAACTGGATCACCATCACAGTGCAGTAGCATGGACTGGATCACCTTTACACACCATCACAGTGCAATAGCATGAACTGGATAACTTAGAACACACCATCACAGTGCAGTAGCATGGACTGGATCACTTAGTACACACCATCACAGTGCAGTAGCATGGACTGGATCACCATCTCAGTGCAGTAGCATGAACTGGATCACTTAGTACACACCATCACAGTGCAGTAGCATGGACTGGATCACTTAGTACACACCATCACAGTGCAGTAGTATGAACTGGATCACCATCTCAGTGCAATAGCATGAACTGGATCACTTAGTACACACCATAACAGTGCAGTAGTATGAACTGGATCACCATCACAGTGCAGTAGCATGGACTGGATCACTTTGTACACACCATCACAGTGCAGTAGTATGAACTGGATCACTTAGTACACACCATAACAGTGCAGTAGTATGAACTGGATCACTTAGTACACACCATAACAGTGCAGTAGTATGAACTGCATCACCATCACAGTGCAGTAGCATGGACTGGATCACTTTGTACACACCATCACAGTGCAGTAGTATGAACTGGATCACTTAGTACACACCATCACAGTGCAGTAGTATGAACTGGATCACCATCTCAGTGCAGTAGTATGGACTGGATCACTCTATACGGGCCATCACAGTGCAGTAGCATGGACTGGATCACTTTGTACATGCTATCACAGTGCAGTAGCATGGACTGGATCACTTTGTACATGCTATCACAGTGCAGTAGCATGGACTGGATCACTTTGTGTGGGCCATCACAATGCAGTAGCATGGACTGGATCACTTTGTACACACTATCACAGTGCAGTAGCATGGACTGGATCACTTAGTACACACTATCACAGTGCAGTAGCATGGACTGGATCACTTTGTGTGGGTCATCACAATGCAGTAGCATGGACTGGATCACTTTGTATGGGCCATCACAATGCAGTAGCATGGACTGGATCACTTTGTACACACCATCACAGTGCAGTAGTATGAACTGGATCACTTTGTGTGGGCCATCACAATGCAGTAGCATGGACTGGATCACTTTGTACACACCATCACAGTGCAGTAGTATGAACTGGATCACTTAGTACACACCATAACAGTGCAGTAGTATGAACTGGATCACCATCACAGTGCAGTAGTATGAACTGGATCACTTAGTACACATCATCACAGTGCAGTAGTATGAACTGGATCACTTAGTACACATCATCACAGTGCAGTAGTATGAACTGGATCACTTAGTACACACCATAACAGTGCAGTAGTATGAACTGGATCACCATCACAGTGCAGTAGTATGAACTGGATCACTTAGTACACATCATCACAGTGCAGTAGTATGAACTGGATCACTTAGTACACATCATCACAGCGCAGTAGTATGAACTGGATCACTTAGTACACATCATCACAGTGCAGTAGTATGAACTGTATCACTTAGTACACATCATCACAGTGCAGTAGTATGAACTGGATCACTTAGTACACACCATAACAGTGCAGTAGTATGAACTGGATCACCATCACAGTGCAGTAGTATGAACTGGATCACTTAGTACACATCATCACAGTGCAGTAGTATGAACTGGATCACTTAGTACACATCATCACAGTGCAGTAGTATGAACTGGATCACCATCTCAGTGCAATAGCGTGAACTGGATCACTTAGTACACACCATCACAGTGCAGTAGCATGGACTGGATCACTTTGTGTGGGTCATCACAATGCAGTAGCATGGACTGGATCACTTTGTATGGGCCATCACAATGCAGTAGCATGGACTGGATCACTTTGTACACACCATCACAGTGCAGTAGCATGGACTGGATCACTTTGTGTGGGCCATCACAATGCAGTAGCATGGACTGGATCACTTTGTATGGGCCATCACAATGCAGTAGCATGGACTGGATCACTTTGTACATGCTATCACAGTGCAGTAGTATGAATTGGATCACTTTGTGTGGGCCATCACAATGCAGTAGCATGGACTGGATCACTTTGTATGGGCCATCACAATGCAGTAGCATGGACTGGATCACTTTGTGTGGGCCATCACAATGCAGTAGCATGGACTGGATCACTTTGTGTGGGCCATCACAATGCAGTAGCATGGACTGGATCACTTTGTGTGGGCCATCACAATGCAGTAGCATGGACTGGATCACTTTGTGTGGGCCATCACAATGCAGTAGCATGGACTGGATCACTTTGTAAACACCATCACAATGCAGTAGCATGGACTGGATCACTTTGTGTGGGCCATCACAATGCAGTAGCATGGACTGGATCACTTTGTACACTCTATCACAGTGCAGTAGCATGGGCTGGATCACTTAGTACACACTATCACAATGCAGTAGCATGGACTGGATCACTTTGTGTGGGCCATCACAATGCAGTAGCATGGACTGGATCACTTTGTAAACACCATCACAATGCAGTAGCATGGACTGGATCACTTTGTGTGGGCCATCACAATGCAGTAGCATGGACTGGATCACTTTGTACACTATCACAGTGCAGTAGCATGGGCTGGATCACTTAGTACACACTATCACAATGCAGTAGCATGGACTGGATCACTTTGTGTGGGCCATCACAATGCAGTAGCATGGACTGGATCACTTTGTACACACTATCACAGTGCAGTAGAATGAGCTGGATCACTTAGTACACACTATCACAGTGCAGTAGCATGGACTGGATCACTTTGTGTGGGTCATCACAATGCAGTAGCATGGACTGGATCACTTTGTGTGGGCCATCACAGTGCAGTAGCATGGACTGGATCACTTTATGTGGGCCATCACAATGCAGTAGCATGGACTGGATCACTTTGTGTGGGCCATCACAATGCAGTAGCATGGACTGGATCACTTTGTACACACCATCACAGTGCACTAGCATGGACTGGATCACTTTGTGTGGGCCATCACAATGCAGTAGCATGGACTGGATCACTTTGTACACACCATCACAGTGCAGTAGCATGGACTGGATCACTTTGTGTGGGCCATCACAATGCAGTAGCATGGACTGGATCACTTTGTATGGGCCATCACAATGCAGTAGCATGGACTGGATCACTTTGTACACACCATCACAGTGCAGTAGCATGGACTGGATCACTTTGTGCGGGCCATCACAATGCAGTAGCATGGACTGGATCACTTTGTACACACCATCACAATGCAGTAGCATGGACTGGATCACTTTGTGTGGGCCGAGGCAATTCAGTAGCATGGACTGGATCACTTTGTACACACCATCATGGACTGGAAGATGAAACTAGTGTGGGCTGAATCCACAACTTTTCTATGTGTGAGATGTAGATCCTAGAAAGATAACAATTACCTTGCATGCCAGTCTTTTTCTGCAAGCTATTTAATGTCTTGTTTGACTTGGGAAACTTGCCACACCATAACAGTGCAGTAGTATGAACTGGATCACTTAGTACACACCATAACAGTGTAGTAGTATGAACTGGATCACCATCACAGTGCAGTAGCATGGACTGGATCACTTTGTACACACCATCACAGTGCAGTAGTATGAACTGGATCACTTAGTACACACCATCACAGTGCAGTAGTATGAACTGGATCACCATCTCAGTGCAGTAGTATGAACTGGATCACTTAGTACACACCATCACAGTGCAGTAGCATGGACTGGATCACTCTATACGGGCCATCACAGTGCAGTAGCATGCACTGGATCACTCTATACGGGCCATCACAGTGCAGTAGCATGGACTGGATCACTTTGTACATGCTATCACAGTGCAGTAGCATGGACTGGATCACTTTGTACATGCTATCACAGTGCAGTAGCATGGACTGGATCACTTTGTGTGGGCCATCACAATGCAGTAGCATGGACTGGATCACTTTGTATGGGCCATCGCAATGCAGTAGCATGGACTGGATCACTTTGTACACACCATCACAGTGCAGTAGCATGGACTGGATCACTTTGTGTGGGCCATCACAATGCAGTAGCATGGACTGGATCACTTTGTGTGGGCCATCACAATGCAGTAGCATGGACTGGATCACTTTGTACATACCATCACAATGCAGTAGCATGGACTGGATCACTTTGTATGGGCCATCACAATGCAGTAGCATGGACTGGATCACTTTGTGTGGGCCATCACAATGCAGTAGCATGGACTGGATCACTTTGTACACACCATCACAATGCAGTAGCATGGACTGGATCACTTTGTGTGGGCCATCGCAATGCAGTAGCATGGACTGGATCACTTTGTACACACCATCATGGACTGGAAGATGAAACTAGTGTGGGCTGAATCCACAACTTTTCTATGTGTGAGATGTAGATCCTAGAAAGATAACAATTACCTTGCATGCCAGTCTTTTTCTGCAAGCTATTTAATGTCTTGTTTGACTTGGGAAACTTGCCAGCCCTGGCAGTCGAGTCGGGAGGAGGGTTGTTAAGCAGCTGGTGAAAAAACAAAAGAACAAATTACATGGACATGAGGATTTTTTTCATTGTATGCAAATATAGTTCTTCAATAGCCACTATCCTCTGAGATCATGCACACATCAAAACTAAAACAAATTATGTGATAAAAGTTGCTAATTGGCTGGTAGCCAACATAGTGTGTTTATTCTTACCATCACAGTATATATTTGTAGCTGAGAAGTCTTTAAGGGATCACACCGCTATTTCAGCCAATGAGCGACGTGTAGGCGACGAATTTAGTTCTATGAAAGACGAATTTAGTTCTATGAAAAAGAGTACCTCTTTTCTTTATTTTATTATGTTGGTGTCTGAACAGACGTGATATGATTATGGAATATTGGAAGGGTAACATTGCCTCTTGATTTTGGCATATCAAACTGACAGATGCATATCTGCTTAGCTACAGGCAAGACCATTGTTTACTATGCCTGTGGTACATATATTTAACGAGAGTAGCCTCCCCTCAATTAGCCCATGTGCTTAGGAGTCTGGATAATTGAAATTGCAGGTGGCGAAGTATCAATTTTATTTGCTTAAATCCTGTCACAGAGGCTGTTCTCTTCATGTCAGGTAGTATATAGCACCTACTGTTAATAATTTAGTCAGTGCTTGGCTTTATATTTGTACTGTCACCAATGTATAATCAATAGTGGTGAGATACCTTAAGTTTTTTTTTTTTAGATATCTTAGATCATGGGGAGCCTTTGAAGATATATACAAGCATTGATATTTAATCCTTTTGTTGTATTTTGTTTTAAATCATATGCTATGGGGAGCTAAAAATTACTCTCCCTGAACCAGTCTCAGGGGAGTGATGGGGAGCCAGAGGGATAGACCTCCTTTAACGGCCAGGTCTGCACAGTTTATATTACTGACTCATATCAAAACAGAGTAACCTCCTTACCTCACAAGCCTCATCTCTTTACCTCGCAAGCCTCATCTCTTTACCTCGCAAGCCTCATCTCATTACCTCACATGGTTCATCTCATTACCTCACAAGCTTCATCTCCTTACCTCAAAAGCTTCATCTCATTACCTCAAAAGCCTCATCTCTTTACTCGCAAGCCTCATCTCTTTACCTCGCAAGCCTCATCTGCTTACCTCGCAAGCTTCATCTCATTACCTCGCAAGCCTCATCTCTTTACCTCGCAAGCTTCATCTCCTTACCTCGCAAGCCTCATCTCTTTACCTCGCAAGCCTCATCTCTTTACCTCGCAAGCCTCATCTCATTACCTCGCAAGCCTCATCTCATTACCTCGCAAGCTTCATCTCATTACCTCGCAAGCTTCATCTCATTACCTCGCAAGCTTCATCTCATTACCTCACAAGCTTTATCTCCTTACATCACAAGCTTTAACTCCTCACCTCACAAGCTTTATCACCTTACCTCACAAGCTTTATCTCCTTACCTCACAAGTTTATTTCATTACCTCACAAGCTTTAACTCTTTACCTCACAAGCTTTAACTCCTTACCTCACAAGTTTTCTCATTACCTCACATGCTTTAACTCCTTACCTCACAAGCTTTATCTCCTTACCTCACAAGTTTATTTCATTACCTCACAAGCTTTATCTCCTTACCTCACAAGCTTTATCAGCACCGTCGTCAGTGAGAAACTCGACAAAGCCAAAACCCTTGAGATCACCTGTGGTGTGATAGCGCGGTAGACTGACGTACGCCACCTCACCACACTGGGAAAATGTTTTCTGTACCCACTCGTGGGTTGCAGTACGAGGAAGACACTCCTAGAAAAGAACAGCAACAATAAAAATCACTACAAACAAATAAAATAAAATATTTTTTATTAATCATTAACAGGGGAATAAACCTAAAAGATACTCAAATACTATTAGATTTACTGTGAAACAGTTGATTCAATTTGATCAAAACAACCTCTACAAACTGTGGCACAGAACTGCCCTTGTATGTCCTAAAATAAAGAAAAAAAAGTTACCATCATTTGCCAACCTTTTAATAAGCTTAAGAATTTACTTCCTATTCCAAATAATTATCCTTCAAACATGGATCTGTGCAAAACCAAAAAGTTAACTCTTTGTGCATCCGGGTACACAAGGGAGCTAACTGTGTACTACTACCATGGAAAATATTGACAGGTAGGCAATGGTGTGGATAGCTTAGAAGACAATTCAGAAGAAACTGACAGACAGGGTCAAAATAGATTAAAATCCTGACAGTGACACTACTGAATCAAACATACACAATTCATTTGCATGGTGAAATGCAAAAACAAACTATAAGATGAAATAATTAGTTTCTTCCAATATTCCATAAATTATGAAGAAAGCAAATAAAATACAATTAAGTTACAATGTATACTGTTCTCCTGTCAGTGTTCTTTGGGTCTTTTAATGGTGTAGTTCTCCGTACAGTGTTGTTATCTTCACCAACCTACAATTAGAGTCATACAATTAGTATATAATTATGTGTATAAAAACATATTGCACAGCCACAGAATTAGACAATATATAAGCTAGACTATCATAGGAAGTAATCCTATTTAATAATAACCCAACAAAACCATCACTATATTTTTAAAAACCTAACTTTATTACCTCTAAGGATAAAACAATAATTACTATAGTTATTATCTAGTTTATCTAACTGAAATCATTTTTGTCTGCCAGATTTATCAAGGTTCTGTAGAAATCATTTCACCAAAAATGCAATCTTGATAATAAATGCCAGTTTTTTTCTTATTAACCTTTAAACTACTGGATTAATTTTTTTACAAAAACCACATTGAGTGGGTTCAAGCTTATAATTTTTACTCACATATATTCACTTAAATGTTTTATAAATACATAAAATAAAGTTCATACTGAATCGGTAAGCATTATTTTTGTGGGGTTTTCTAATTTTTATGATATTTTAAATCAGTTAATATTGATTAAAATTAGGTAAAAATATGGAAAAAGTTGCATCTACGTATGGGCATTTGTGGCCAGCTGTCCAGTATTTACATCCATTTACCAATAACAGGTGTTTCCTGACCAGAATTATTTTAAAAATGAACTACGATTCATATCCCAATATTTGGTGATTTTCGTTGGTGGTAAAGCAATCAAATATAATATCAAATTAGCTGTCACAATCAGCTATCGATTCCTAAAAATTACTGTGACAAGCCGCTATTGTTGTCAAGTGAAAATACTTGCCGAAAACCACTTTTTAAACTCACAATTCCAAGGTATTTTAAATTGAAAAACAAAAAAACTAAAGCTGCCATAGTGTCAGTCAATCTATTTCATGTTGGTATATTTTTATTTCCGGTGATTGCCATGTGCAAAACGGCGGAAGATATGAATTGGGGAATGCACTGTATACAGTATACAGTATGTTGACTGGTGTGACGTTGGGCGAGATATCTCGCCTGCAGTAGTCAGAAGGTTAAATACCACCACCTAGTTTTACTGTACTGAACCCAAGCTACATTACATATGATTAATTTGATTGATTGATTAATTTTGATGAGTAATAAAATAGTTGTAAAAATAGCATTATTAATACTATTGATTATAAAAATTCACTTGTAAAACAATTAAATTTTTATTAGTTATTATGTTAAGCTCTGAAACAAAAACTCAAGACATAATGTATCATACCATTTAAAAACTATAACATATTCAAAACATAGCCATGTGGTATGTTACCAATTATTTATCCTCCTGCAACCATTATATACATTGGAAATAAATGATGACTCGATCAATTTCTATATTTTCCATCAGTGACCAAAAATATAGGTCACGTGACAGAAGCCTATCAATTTCTATATTTTCCATCAGTGACCAAAAATATAGGTCACGTGACAGAAGCCTGTTTGTTTCAATGTAGATTTTCTATAACATTCTTTAAATTCTTTGTTTCAGTACAGTATATAAAAATTACATTTTATTTCACGATAAATTACAAAACTTCCATATTTATTTATGAATTATAGACTTTTTGAATATAACGAAATGTAACAAGTGTCTTATAAGAAATGACATTATATGTTTTGTATGACATCAAACCGTAAAGAAATGCTAGGTTAATGGTAGTAAAAATGCTCACAAAAACTGGGAAAATGTCATTTTTCTGACTATTCATGTTGGATTGCAGGATAAATAAAGTAACTGGTTATTACCTTAAGACATCAGTTTTATCCTATACAGGTAAAATGGTGAATACTGCTTGGCAGAGCCTCGCTGCTTTAGCCATTCCAATGTACACAGCATAAAGTTGATATCTTAAGACAATAAACAGGTATTCTCCATATAAATTTTTCTCTTTACACTTTGCAAATTGCTTGCCTTGAAATAAAATGTTTTACAGATTCTATTTAAAACATCATGCACCATTTCAGGAGAGTGATCTTCAGCTCGCCTTGATTTTGCTAATGGCAGACTGCACTCGATCAATGGGTTAATAAATTGTGATACCTACCTGCAAAAAGGTCGATTTTGCCAGTGCCCGTGCAAGAACTTTGACATCCTGTGTTAGTGCCTTTATTCGGTTAAAGTTCAGGAAAATTGATAAATCAACATCTAGAAATAAAAAATTCAACAATGATTTAATACTGACATAATGAAAAGCATACGAAAAACAAATCAATTTATTTTTTGTTCTGCAAATTTAAAATCAACAGTTAACAGGCTTTGTAGAATTTTTATAAAATCCACTCGCCATGGGATCAGTGATTAAAAAATTCACTAGCCACAATTAAAAATTCACTAGCCCTACTTTACTTTAAGTTAATACAATTTTACTAAATAATAGTAATAATCAGATATGTCACCTAAAGAGGGAGATAGAGCTTAAAAACACTCACCTTGGGGGTTGGGATGGGGGCAGGATATTCATATTTACAAAATAGACTCAACTGCAACATTTGACTTTTATTTTTCACTAGCCGTTGTGCATGGTAATATTAGTTATTTACTAGCCCAACATTGAATATCACTAGCCATGGGAGTGGGGCCATCATAATCTAGAAGCCCAGAGTTAAACTACTTGTGGTATCTTTCCTCCACAATTGTCAAAAAATCATACTGATGACTATAACAATTTTAACTTAAGAGAAAATGTAATCATATTAATTATTTTAGTTAAAAAATATTAATCTGCTGGTGTATTCTACCACTGTTGCCTAGCGTGTCTATTCCCCAATATAAGTTACAAGTGTTACATATTTATTTCCAACAACAACACAATGGATCTGTAGTATATACTGACACAGTGTACATGCACCTCAGACAGGTAATTACATGTTCTGTGTAATCACTGGTGTAGGAAGTGAGGGGGCAAGGGGGCAACGCCCCCCTTTTCTTGATCCAGTAGCAGCAGCGATGGTTTATATGTATTTATATTTATTTATATGTGTGTGTGCGTGCCCCACCCCCTTCCTACGCCACTGGTAATAGCAAATAACAGACAAAAGAACATACAGCCCTCCTTTGATTTTTCCATTTCCTTCTTAATAAAGCGATCTTTGTGAAGATTTGAGTCACTGAAGTAGAATTCCATCTGGAATGAACAAACAAATTACTTCACAATCAACTCGTCTGCCACTACTAATAATAACTGCCAATACTATTACCCCCCCCCCCCCCCCAAAAAAAAATATATATATTTTGATGTAATGTCTTCCCACACAGATGACATCAGTCATTACGACAAATCAGATACGACAAGTCGGTCTGACAAATCACAAAATGAGAATGCCTCTTTAGCAAACTGTGATGCAATACTCAACAAAATGTCCCCTGTATTGCACTTGAATTTACTCAGTTAAATGGTTAAATGGATCAGATGAGAAATGATCAATAAACTTGATCTGCTGGAATATCGCATGGCAGACAATAATTTTTAAACTGTAACATGGTACATATAAAATTTACACATCTACAGTACATGCATTTCAGCATGATCATCTCTCTAAATTTACAATTTGGCGAAAGTTAATAACTTTCATTTTACATTTATTGCAATTGCCATGTGTTCTCAGTGGGTCTCAATGGACCCCATTATGTTGGTCTCACTGGTGTGGCTCCATGTCATAATAATACAATTATGATAATGTTTCTACTGAACCTCAAGCACATTTCATGGCTGCCTTAGACAACAATCAGGTCACTTTGAATTCTAAACACTGGTATTCCTTTGAAGCAACTCTTACTCTTAGTAACTGAAAGCTGGCCCAAACCCAGGTAACTGTGACTGCAACTTGTGACTAACTCATGAGTTCAACTTAAAATCTTGTGGATAACATAAAGGTTGTTAAGACTGTGAAGTGGACTTCAGATTATGATATTATGTATCAGGGCTCAACCTTAGTGGTAGCCCAAGATATTTTGGATACCGATTTGTTGCTCGGGCTACCAGATGTCTAACCCAATAGTCTGCCGGGCTACTAGATCTTTTTGGCACGTCCAGTTACTGAAGAATCAACAAGATGCTTAAACACCTAAAGAAACCCACCTGAAACAACCTTTAAATAAAATAAATTATTTTGCATTTTTCTCTCTTTTTAAAATTTTATTAAAATTATGGGACAACCAATTTTTACTGAAGGCTACCAGATTTTTTAACCTAGTAGTCCACCAGTTAAGGTTAAGGCTTGCTGTATGGTATGCATTTATTAAGACACCAGAAGACGGTGTTTGTTTTATTAAATGTACTTCAAACCGTTAACTAAACTCAAGGACTGCTGTGAAAATATGTAAGCCAGCATTCATTCACAACATTAAAGGGACATTCCTCAGTTTGCTGCAATTTGTAAGATGTCATCGACTAACAGAGACTTTTTAGCAATTGTAATTACATAGCAAATATATTTTCCTGCATAAAATGTTAGTGACTGTATATTAAACATGTTTCTGATCCTTCTAATATTTGTACTACGTTAAATTTCATTTTATTTCCTAAAATATTTTTTTTCGTAAGTTCGAAATTATTTGGAGACAAAATCCAGTTTGGGCTCCTTACAAATATTAAGACGACCAGAAACACATTGAACATACAGACACTGATATTTTAAACAAGAAAATATATTTAAAAGTAAAGTTTGTTTTATTTAACGACGCCGCTAGAGCACATTGATTTTTTATCTTATCATCGGCTATTGGACGTCAAACATATGGTCATTCTGACACTGTTTTTAGAGGAAACCCACTGTTGCCACATAGGCTACTCTTTTTACGACAGGCAGCAAGGGATCTTTTATTTGCGCTTCCCACAGGCAGGATAGCACAAACCATGGCCTTTGTTGAACCAGTTATGGATCACTGGTCGGTGCAAGTGGTTTACACCTACCCATTGAGCCTTGCGGAGCACTCACTCAGGGTTTGGAGTCTGTATCTCGATTAAAAATCCCATGCCTCAACTGGGATCCGAACCCAGTACCTACCAGCCTGTAGATCGATGGCCTGCCACGACGCCACCGAGGCCGGTAAAATATATTTAATATGTAAGTTTAATCGTAGAAATAGTTTATTAGTCGGAAACATCTTACAATGCAGCTAACTCAGGAATGTCCCTTTAAGGTTTGTAAATCATAACAGTTAGAGAATAATTCTTACCTGTTTTAGAATCATCTTGCGAACGTCTTTCATTCTTTTACGTGTCTTCTTCTCCACCCCTCTTTGACCACTTGCCACATCCTCCATACCGCTACCACTCCTACAGTAGAAAGAATCTGTGTCAAACTCATCAGGGCATTAATAGTTTAGATATGCAATTTTCATAATGTGGCACATCCATGTTCTCTCATGAGAGTACAAAGTTATACAGATTAACATAAATACTTAGTAACTATAAATAATCCAAGAAGGTTTTGTGAATTACAGTACAAATAATTATGTACGTACTGTAATAAAACACCGCAAGGCCATACAATACCAGTACAATTTCCGTACAACAGGGCTTCTAGAATTTTGTAAAAATCACTAACCATGGGATCAGTAATTTTAAAAATGTACTAGCCATGATTAAAAATTCACTAGCCCTACTTTACATAAATACAATTTTACTAATAGTAATAATCAGATATGTCACCTAAAGGGAGATTGAGCTTAAAAATCCTTAGATTGGGGTGGAAAGAGGGGGCAGGATGCAGCATTTGATAAGGTTTTTTTTCCACTAGCTGTTGGGCTAGTTATAGTAATTATTTACTAGCCCAACACTGAATATCACTTGCCATGGGAGTGGGGCTACCATAATCTAGAAACCCTGACCGTAAAAGCTGTATCGTACATAGAAAGTACACATTTTCTACATATTTGTATTTGATCTTTCACAAATTTTAAATTCAGGCTTGTAGCTAGATTGATACTTCTAGCTCAGTTAACCGGTAGAAAGGTGTCAGAAAGCTGTTCTGGAAAAACACCTAGCACACATCCCCTGGTTAACTGGTCTCGTTGTTTAGGAGGTAGACAGCCATAGCTACATGTTCATTATATCATTCCATAATCACAAATAATATGTACCATTGCCTGCATTGTGTCTAGTGACGTAATATACAGGGCACAATATTTCACGAGAACTGTTGTTCTGTTTGCGTGTCGGTTACGCAACTTTAAAATCACGAGAACTGTCAATCGGTCATGTGGTGAACATTTACATTCTAAAATTAAAAGTACCATATATCAGTAATGAAAGTGAAAATCAGTTTGTTTTTAAATACATTTGAACCACCAATGTAGCACAGAACCGTAGTTCAAGTGTTTTAGGATTAGGTAGGTCTAACTCATCGGTTACCATATGATAACTATATTCACGTAAACCGAACAATTGGTTACCTTAGTAAAACTCATGTTCATGTGAACTTACTTCCGGTTACCTTATATTTTGAAATATTGTCCCCTTAATTAATATCAGCTGTGATTAAGGTTGTGACATTGCGGTACAAAAATAAAATGTAGTTAATTTTATAATAATTATATTAAAATTATAAAGACTTAATATAATTGAACTAAAAATATATTGGCACTCGTCCTTTTGTAGATGGTTTTTCTGATGCTCGTCTCAAGAAAATCAATCCTTGAAGCTCACTCCAATGATTTATTTTCTTGAGACTTGTGTCAGAAAAAACATCTACTAAAGGACGAAAGAAAGAAATGATTTATTCAATGACACTCTCAACACATTTTATTTACGGTTATATGGCGTCAGACATATGGTTAAGGACCACACAGATATTGAGAGGGGAAAGCCTGTCGCCACTTCATGGGCTATTCTTTTTTATTAGCAGCAAGGGTTCTTTTATATGCACCATCCCACAGACAGGGTAGTATATACCACGGCCTTTGATATACCAGTCGTGGTGTATTGGCTGGAGCGAGAAATAATCCAATGGGCCCACCAACGGGGATCGATCCCAGACTGATCATGCATCGAGCGAGCGCTCTACCACTGTGCTAGGTCCCACCCCTAAAAAAGAACGAGTGTCAAAAACTATTAATCGGCTTAACCGTTTGACCCAAGTATTTAAATGGAACATTATTAAAAGGGGTGCTGTCGGGTTTCTTCCTGTATTTGTATATTGTGTATTTGTGGTTACTATGTAAAATATTTGTTATCGTCGAACTCGAAAATTATCAAGGTATTTAGAGTCAAATGTACAATTTTACTTGTATTATACACAACCCCTGTAATTAAAGCTGCAGTCCATGGAATATTTTTATTATTTAAGCATATAGAATAGATGATTCAGTTCTGTTTGGTACATAAAAGGTCCACCACATCGCTATAGTTTCGCAATGCTCACTTATCTACATTATACAGGTCAACTACTAACGCAATGGCCAGCTTTGTTTTTCTTTATTTAGCGGGACGCCAGCAGAACTGGGACTTTACGTGATTTGCGCATGCGCTGAGCTTCTCACATATTTATATCCATAGAGGTATGGTACAACACCTTTCCAGGGGTTGATAGGGGATTTGCCTTGAAATTTTGACAGTGGCCAGCGGATGGCATACGTGTTACATGTAAGGGGGTGTTAATAATTACGTAACGCTCTAGGGGTAGAGGAAGAGGGTGATGTGTTCGATTTACATAACATTTTTCAAGACTATATGTTATTTTTATTCATTACTTAGACCTGAAAAAGTGTGTTTTTGGAAATGCGCGGTCAGTCTAGGATCGATCCCCATCGGCAGGTATATAAAAGGCCATGGTATGTGATATCCTGTCTGTGGGATGATACATATAAACGATCCCTTGCTAAAAAAAAATGTAGTGGGTTTCCAAGGCGCATATGCAGGGATTTCAGCAGGGTTGGGCTTATAGACTGTATTGAGCAAAGTTTATATGGGGCCATGCTCCCCCAGAAAATATATTTCAGCTTGGGCAGGTAAGGGTTTCGACCTCCAATACCATCCAGTGTTCGAGATTAAAATTTTGGGGCAGTATCCCAGTTGGATACTAACATTTCAAAATCTGGTATCCCACCTGAGAATTTAATATTATATGGTATCCCGGTGGGATACTGGGTTCTTGAAGTCTGGTATCCAAAATTAAATTCTGGTATCCCCGGGATATCGGGTACTGTTAATCTCGAACACTGCCATCCCCCTGCACATGCACCCGATTCCTCTCTAAGATTATAAGTCAAAATTACCAAACGTTTGACATCCAATAGCAGATGATTATTAAATCAATATGCTCTAACATTGATGTCGTTAAACAAAAAAACCCTAACTTTACTCTTTCCAAATGAAAGAATATTTATTTGAATTTGTCAATTTTAACACACGTAAAATTAAGAAGTGAAAACATTCATCGTCTACTTTAGTATATTTTATTTAAAAAATATATACATGATCAATGTGTTACTAGTATACAAACTAAACTTTGAAAGTTCTACTAACACTTTATAAAATATTAATTCTGAAATAGGAAGGTACGATTGTTGATAATATGTTGTCAAGATCAAACCGGTGTTAACGACTCTAGTACCGCATCCTCAACCGAACATTCATCGTACAGCGCAAGATTTCTATTTCATTTTTTGAGACGAACCTTACAATTTCAAATCCGCAAACGCACGTGTTAACTGAAACTGACAACAGGCTGTCGGTTGTGCTTTGCCGAGTAAAGGCAGCACAGGCGACAAATCGAGTGTATACTTTTGACGATATTCGTTCATAGCGAACACACAAGTTTTTTTAAAAGTGCATTTGAGCTTGTATTTCATATTTGTACATGATGTTATAATATGGTAAGAAGAGATTTGTAACTTATAAAAAACGTCCATCATCCATGGCAAAAAAATAAACAGTGGAAACAAAATTCTAACATAGTCCACAGAATACAGTGTAAATGTCTACTGTGTAACTTTGCTGTACACACGGAATCCTAGCCTAGCCTAACTCTCTACGTGATTGGATCACGTACGTTTCTACCAACATCTCAATTTGGGGTTCATTGCATTACTTAATGAGACCCAATCTTTGGGACAAAAATGTCAACAATGCACGAAAATACATGACATTAGAAAATATTAATGTATCTCAAATCTAGTAAATACAAACAACGAATTCTTACAATCAAACACTACAGAACGAAAAGAAACAGTAAAGGAACATTAAGAACTATGAACTTTGCAGTACCGAACTCACAGGTCTGAGTTTAGCCAGACCAAGGAGAAAAACGTCCGCTAGACTGGTTTATGCGCTTCACGTTAAACCAAATGGCCACGCCGTGAACCAATCAAATTGTTCGCGAACGTTAGCAAAACGTTACCTAGCTGAACTTGAAGCAGAGTTACCGGTTATACTATACCAAATAAAATCCCATAGGCGACAATGTTAACGTATGTGTACTAAACTATGACCCATTTAATATATTACAATCCCTGCCTAAAGGTATTGTCGTCCATTGCCCTTTTTCGGTGAGAGACCTTGTTTGTGCGCAACAGTAGGCCTACACACATTTGAAGATGTCTGACATCGTTGACTTTTGCATGGGGAAAGTAAACACAATTTATGTCTGTCACATTCACATAAATGTTTGTAAAAATAAGGTTAAAACGAACAAAGAAAGCAAAATTGAACTTAATCTATCATAAGGAGACCAGTTGCGGTGAGAATAAGCATTCGGTTTTAAAGCGTATCAATATTTATAAACGAACAGTTGTTATCCAAATTGCTAGCTTTTTATTAGTATTTCTTCGCTTCAAATGAGCACAAAACTGGCTGATATGCAGCAAAATTTACCGCACGTACGTCAAAAACTGTAATATGCATCAGCCCAGCCGTAAATATCGTTAACTACCGGTACGTAACCTGTTTTGGTGAGTGAAATGTTTAGTGGTATATCTTACAGCAAAAACCCATGGGCGTACATAGGGGGGTTCGATGGGTTCGACCGACCCCCCCGAAATCGCTTTTTTTAATAATTTAATATATCTGACATTGATATCTGACATTATTATATTTACTCAACATAGAAATATATGCCCAATATCTCTGCAATCTATTTTGGAACCCCCCTTTTCAAAATCCTATGTACGCCCATGAAAACCTTTCAACAAAATGTTGCAGTGTTTTATGTATGTTGTTCAACAAAACATATAGTTATAATAATTTATAAACAAAATATTTGAAATACATGTAGTTTAAGGCAAATTACAAAATGACGTCCTTGAGAGCCAATGTTAACAGACAACATTTTAGGAAAACGAATACTAGTATAACAATTTTGATGTCTTGCAATCGTGTTACAGGTAGTACTAAACCAAGTAACTTCCGGCTGGGTCAAAATTCGAGGTGCACTGATGTGAGTGTGTTGGTTATATATATATATATATATAAAATGAGTTTCATCTGGGCAAAAGAAAAATGTATGCAATTTTATTTCATCTAGTACCACTGTGTCAAGTAGCCTTGTGCTTGAAACATGTATACATGTGGTACCTGCAAAAAAAATAGTACTCAAAGTTTGTGCGGAACTAGGGTAGTCATAGACGCTACCCGGCCGTTATCTTTAAAATGAGCAGCTTGATTTATTTTCATTTCAACGTATTTTCGTGCTTATATTCAATTAAGGTTCAAGCACGCTGTCCTGGGCACACACCTCAGCTATCTGTGGGTTAGTTGTTAGTTGGTTAGTGAGAGAGAAGAGGGTGTAGTGGCCTTACACCTGCCCATTGAAACCTTAAGAACTCGCTCTGGGTTGGAGCTGGTGCCGGGCTGCGAACCCTGTACCTACCACCATGTAGTCCGATTGCTTAACCACTGCGCCACCGATGCCGTTGGGCAGCTTGAACCCCGGTTTTTTCTGATTCACTGTAAGAGTGAGGGGTGGTAGTATTTTAAGCCGTTGTGTTTATGTCGATTGATACACTGTAGGTAGGAATTTTAGCCACATATGTTGCTACTGTCGTCTATGGGATTTGATTTGGTAGTATACATCCTACAAGTTGAGCAAATGAATGGTTATAATGGCAAACTTATTTCATTAAAAGTTATACGCTGTATTCTGAGATTTAATAAATATATAAATAGATATCCAGGTATTTATTTTTGGCAAATTATCTGTAAAGAGAGTTTTGCCAGCAGACGCCGTGACAATCAATTGACTTCAATAACGACATACAGTTGAAAACAGACAAAAATAGTTTTTAAAATTAAGTTTTCTTTAAATAACAGTTTTTCAAAATCATAGAAAAAGGGTATTAAAAAAATTATGTGCCGTGTTTATATAAAACTTTCGTGTAATTTCAAAATATGAGAAGTTCCATTTAATATGTGAGACGGTACGCAAATCTGTTATATGGTAGTTTTAGTGTGGTAAGCCTGTGGCAAAATTAACTATGACCTAAAACACATTGGTACACAAGGTTGTTATTCGATTCTAATTTAGAAAACTGTTGTATACAATTACAAATATTAAATTAATGTCTATTTTACCCTTCATAGTACAGGCTGGTCATACAGATAAAGCGATAGCAGTTGGATAAATAAGGCTGCGGTCTTGAGAGATTGCATGCTACTGAAGTGGAGTAAGAGTAAAGTGTTGATTTCAAGAAATTCTCCCATATTTGTGTTATAATAAGATTGAGTGTATTATCACAGTTTCTTACACACCCGTTGGTGAGAACACCATGCGTTATTTGTGGTTACACATGGTTATTAACACATACATGTACGTGTGTTAACAATTTCAAGACATACAACTGGCTGCTTCTAGGTGATGACCAAGTCACCAATGCCATACATCCAATGAAAAACTACACGATGGAAATCGATTATACTGTGACGTATAGTTAACCTGACATTCATGTGTCTGTGACGCGTAAGTCAGCTACAAATGCCACGGCTGTAAATAACTTTTAGTCTAAAAAGATGTTAAAATTTGCTTAAAACTCGGTTTTTGAGGATATGTAAGAAACAGAATAATACATTCGTGTCCGTTAGATACCATTTATCTCACAACTCGTTGTTTAAAAACGTACCAAACTTGCTTTCGCTCGTTAGATACATTTTAAAACAACTCGTTGTGAGATAAATGGTATCTAACGACCACTCATGTATTATTCTCTATATATTTCTTCTTGTCCTTCTACAATATCAAGATTTTTAAAAATTGGTATATGAAATGAGAGAAGCCATTGCATCCATGAATCTAGGGGTCTCCATGAGTACTAAGTATTCGGACACGGGTCCAGTCTAGCCAGGTGGAATACAGTGATCAACTATAATCCAATGGACAATATAGGACAATAATTATATGATCATGCGCTAGATTCTCTTTTTATAAATTAGCCGTCCGTCACAACACTGCATATCAACCAGTTTCTAAATGCAACACAATGTCATGATTTGGCATCCATGTTCAGCACTGGAATAATGCTATTTTACTTTATTCCTTATTTTCATCACCATCTAGTTTAAGTGCCAGGTACTCGGGTCCGGGTCGAGTTTGACCCCGAGTACTGAGTCAAAATCTTTGTACTCGTGTAGGCCCAACATATAACAACCTATTTATTCATACTATTTGCTGCATTTTCGTTCATAATTATTGATATATAACAGGTACTTGTGAAAAAAACTAAGGATACAATCAGTGCAAACATTTTTTTTGTTTAAAGATAAAGATTAGTTACAGTTATGTAGATTGTATTACACCACATAAATCAACGTTTTTCTAAGTGAATGTGTGGGTTTTTTTTCCCAGAGTAAAACATTTAGCGGTTAAAAAATGTATAGAGCAAATAATTGTTCGGTTCAGAGCAAAATACGTATTGTGCGGTTATTACACATGCTTTTTTTTTTTCTTTTTTTTTTTCTTGCAACAATTATGGTAATTTTGAGGTTTCAGTGATGGATTTGGTGTCCATATAGTTTGGGATAAATCATTAGCGTCCGAAAGAAATATTTTAAAGGCAGCGTGAAACAAGTATGGTAAGTTGTAAGTAGGCCTACTTGTTACTATAGTTACGCATTTCTATTCGCCACACAAACTATTTAAAACTTGTATTAAAATGTGTTTTAAAATATAAATGAATTTCAAAACTAAGACATTTACTGACTTGACACCGCAAACTTTATCAAAGAAGTATTTGAGTGAATAGAACCTCTTTTTCCGGGATTGTCTAAAAGGTAACCTAAACTTCAAAGGCACATGAACCGTAAACAGCGAGTTGTAACTGTGTAAAAAACAAAAAACAGTGGTGTGTTGGATGTGGCACCATGAAACATTGCATACAGCTATGCAGTTTAAGTAAAATTAATAGTGTTGTATCTGTAAAATGAAGTCTGTACCGTAACATATTTTCCCTTACGGTACTGACAAATTTACGGAACTGACATTACGCACGCTGGTCATACGGATAAAGCAATAAAGGTTGGATAAATTACTCTGCAGTTATGGCGCCAACTTGAAAAATGCGCTTTATGCGTATGACCAGCGTATATAAGGTCATTTAACAGCTAAATTCACAAAATCCATTGCGATTAGACTGCGTTACGGCACTAATGTTGAATAAACATACGCCTTCCACAAATTGGCCAAAACTTTATAATCACTCCAGCGATTTTGCCTACTGTGTTCGTAAAATGATGGAAAGAACAACTTTCAATTCATCACACAATAACCTTATGTAAATCAGCTTAGTTGATAGTGATGTTGTCGATATAAACGTTGTGACATGAAAGTTGGTGACAGCTTAAAGGGACATTCCTGAGTTTGCTGCAATTTTTAAGATGTTATCGACTAACAGAGATTTTTTAACGATTGTAATTAAAAATCAAATATATTTTTCTACATAATATATTAGTGGCTGTATATTAAACGTGTTTCTGGTCGTTCTAATATTTGTATTAGGTTAAATTTCATTTTATTTCCCAAAATATATTTTGGGCTTCTTACAAATATTAAGACGACTAGAAACACATTAAATATACAGACATTGATATTCTAAACAATAAAATATTTTTAATATGTAAGTTTAGTCGTAGAAATATTTTATTAGTCGAAAACATCTTACAATGTAGTAAACTCAGGAATGTCCCTTTAACATTTGCTTCCAAAATATGTTTAGTAAATGAAAATGATGTTAAGAGGAAGAAAGTAAGTTTTAATAATATCAATAACTTATTTATTTGTCAATTATCCACTCCTATTTATAATAGCCCTTTAATTGCTGTAGCAAGGTGTCCTAAAGGATGCAAAGTAACACATTGTTTTCCTTTGATGTACAAGCCTTAGTCTGCCAACGAACGTTTCGCTAACGAAATTCTATCAAATTTTGATTGGCTCCCGACGTGGTCATTTGGTTTACCGTGATGCGCATAAACCAGTCTAACGGACAATTTTCTGTTCTGTCTGGCTGAAAAAATCCCGTTTTTAAACCAACATATTTAAACAAGGCAGGGCCAAACGACACTCGAACTATATAGATACGCTGCACAGTTAACTAACATGTCTTTAACAGACTGAGTACCCATATGCACCATCTCTTTAGGCCTAGAGACGATGAAGCCCAGCTAAGGTCGACTTTGCTATTACGCAGATCAGACCCCAGCGATTGGGATAACGAGAACAATCACAATCGGGTCACAAATGGGGGGAAATCGCATGACGATCGTGCGATGTGTAAACTTTGCACACGGAAAATCGCAAGCTAGCTCAGGTTACCTGTAACAAATAGCATCATCGAATTTACTTGTTAAATGAAAAACTAAAATTGGCATCTCCAATTTTATCAGTACTTACTCACTTTATTATTTTTAATACATTCCTTTCCAGGGTCTCGACTATCATACATCAGGGGAGGGGAGTTACCATCCACATCCCTAAATTTGAAAAACAAAACACAAAAAAAAAAAAAAAAAAAATTTAGTTAAAGGGACAGTCCTGAGTTTGCTGCAATTTTTTAAAGATGTTATCGACTAACAGATACTTTTTAACGACTGTAATTACAAATATATTTTTCTGCATACAATACTAATGGCTGTATATCAAACGCGTTTCTGATCGTTCTAATATTTGTACTAGGTTAAATTTAATTTTATTTCCTAAACTATGTTTTTTTCGTACGTACGGAAATTATTTGAAGACAAAATCCAGTTTGGGCTTCTTACAAATATTAAGATGACCAGAAACACATTGAATATACAGACACTGATATTCTAAACAAGAAAATATATTTAATGCGTATTTTTAGACGTTAAAAGATTTTATTAGTCGAAAACATCTTACAATGCAGAAAACTCAGAACAGTCTCTTTAAATGTTTAAGCATACACCTTACACTACCAACTACCCTACCACCACCCACATAGAAACAAGCTAGATGCAACTATTAATTTACTAACCACTCTTTTTCTTTAAGAGAGACATTTATATAATACATTATATTAATTATATAAATATATTTTATAATATTTACTTCTTTAAGAAATTGTTTTTAATCATTGTTTACAACTATCATACATATTTTCCCGTTCATTTTGTTCATAACATATTTCTCCCATATAAATAATAGCTGCTGTACGCGGATTTGATAAGATATAAATTTATAATTTGAGATGCACGAACATTGTCGTACGCACGTTCAGGTCGACTGCGATCGGCGTCCAATAGTCGAGGGGGTGGGGGGGGGGGGGGGGGGTACGTAGCCCAGTGGTAAAGCGCTCGCTCGATGCGCGGTTGGTTTGGGATTGGTGGGCCCATTGGGCTATTTCTCGTCCCAGCCAGTGTACCACAACTGGAACATCAAAGGCTGTGGTATGTACTACCCTGTCTGTGGGATGGTGCATATAAAAGATCCACTGCTGCTAATCGAAAAGAGTTGCCCACATGAAGTGGCGACAGCGGGTTTCCTCTCTCAATATCTGTGTGGTCCTTAACCATATGTCCGACGCCATATAACCGTAAATAAAACATTTCTTTCTTTCCTTCTTTCTTTCCAATAGTCGGGAACCTGTCTTGTCGCCTCGCAGAAATTTAACTCATGGGACGGTTGATTTTTTTGTTGCATGGACTGATGCCGATCGTCGTAACACCATTGCAAGAGATAAATTCATCACATTTATTTCTGTGAACAAAGCGTTTTGGATGAAAACATTTCAGCGACGTCTACTCCCCATCCGCCATCTACAACCCAACATGTTTTGAGCATTTAACCCAGCGGTAAAGCGCTCATCTTGATGCGCGGTCGGTCTGGGATCAGTGTGGCCCATCAGGGTGGCTATCTCTCGTTCCAGCCAGTGCACCACGACTGGTATATCAAATACCGTGCTCTGTGTGTGTGTGTGTGTGTGTGTGTGTGTGTGTGTGTGTGTGTGTGAGAGAGAAAGAGAGAGAGAGAGAGAGAGAGAGAGAGAGAGAGAGAGAGAGAGAGACACACACACACACACACACATACACACAGACAGACAGAGATAAAAAGGAAATGAGGAGAAATGGATGTCGGAAAAGAAAAATGGATGAGGAGAGAGAAAGACATACTGACAGACTTGACAGAGAGACAGAGAGAAAATAACAGACACAGCGAAAGCAGGAGACAGACATAGAAAAACAAACATCTTGTGGACACGAGGATTGGTACCAAGGAGACTTCACCCTTGGGCATGTTCTGAAAGATGTTTATTAAACAGGGGAATCTTTACTGAGTAATACCACCCGGAAGTACTGTAGATCTGCCGTTGTTAATCCCAAACCTCCCTGGGCATCTCCGGTTGCTGAGAAGGAAACACGTGTGCTGTGTTTCGAATCACTGGCAAAACAAGATCCTGCAACACACACAAAATTTCAATGTAATGAACATCTTACATGACGGATATGACAGATTGCGTGATTAGAAAGTTTGAATTCGTACATCCTATTCCCCGTTGTCTTGAGGTTTATGGATTTTTACACCCTTCAAACAATTTCATTTAAAAACAATTTCCTCAGTATGCTAACACTGTAACAAAAAGTTCAAATTAAAGTTTGTTTTGTTTAACGACATCACTAGAGTACATTGATTTATTAATCATCGGCTATTGGATGTCAAACATTTGGTAATTCCGAAACATGTTCCATTAATAGCAAGGGATCTTTTATATGCATTATCACACAGACAGGATAGCACAGACCGTAGAACCTTTAACATACCAGTCGTAGTGCACTGTCTGAAACGAGAAATAGCCCAATGGGTCCACTAACTGGGATCGATCCTAGACTAACCACGCATCAGGCGAGCGCTTTACCATTAGGCAACATCCCGCCCTACACTGTAACCAGTTTCCTACTTGTAGAGCCTTTTTAACGAGTAAAATAGCATATTAAATGTGTTTTCATATTTAAAATATCGCTGTCAGTAGATACACGGTTTTTCTGTTTGTAGTAGCCGAAAAGTGAATTTTATCCCCCGATACTTTCACACTTTCGAAAAAATACATTACTCTTGAATAAGGTGTCGAACTATTTAGTTATAAAACATAGCTTTTATTAAATTCTGAACATCCGAGAAAACCTGCGATATTCTGTCAAAGACCGTGGTATGTGTTGTCCTGTCAGAGCTAAAATGTATACAAATGATCTCTGCGTGTTAATCACAGAAGGGTCTTAGTTGGCGGCAACAGTGAGTTTCCTCTAACTATTCCATTAATGTCTGGCTGAATTGCTTGCCCCCAAAAAAGCGTTCTTGGACCTTAGTCATAGCCGCACAGGCTACTATTTTTGTAAAGGGGCAGACCGGTTTTTACCAGAATTAAACAAAAATGCCCGAATCTGGATAACAACATTAGCATTACTACCAAATAGTTATATAGGGTTGGAAACGAAACAATACGCATTTTTACATGGATTACTAATTTTGAGGGTAGAATGGTGGAAATACATGGTAAATAGATATCAGATTAGCACATTTTGCCCGAATTTTAGGTTTTGCTTCAGCACTGGGGGGGGGGGGGGGGGGGGGGGGGGGGGGGGGGGGGGGGGGGGGGAGTGGGGGGCGGGGGGGTGGGGGGGGGGGGGGGGGGGGGGGGGGGGGGGGGGGGGGGGGGGGGGGGGGGGGGGGGGGGGGGGGGGGGGGGGGGTGTGGGGGGGTGTATTCTTAGCACAAGACAGCATCATCATCATCATCGTGAATATCACCACCAAAAGGATCTTTATGATAAGATACACTGACGGGTACGGATTTATGACAAAACGTAAGGTCACAGACTAACCCACTTGTTTCACACACTAGCTTTAACCCCGGTGTGTGTGTATAAATATAATGCACATATATCGCTAACCCAATACAAAGACAAGTGGCTTCTTCACAAACCATCACATACCAGCCTGCAGTAAAGTTATTCTTGGAACTCTTTCAATATCATCTCTTCCTTTTTCCATCTATCATAATTTCTGCGAGCGTACATGCACCAACGAACCTTTGTTTTTCGAATGGGAACTGAGATGCGTATCAGTAGCTACCAGTGTAAACAGCACCAGATGATTTAGTTCTGGCACAAACACCCTCCAAATGTGGCCACGTTCTCAGATGCAACGTCTCGAGTTTCGGCAACTCCCGCCAGATGGCAGCATGTGTATGTAGGTAATGTATATTGGTGCGGGCGATATCAGAGGAAAATTTCCCTCTCGCATTCCACAGCTGCGAACTGAAGCTTGTCGTTGGCTGATTCTACAGCAAGTGGTTATCACACACTGAGAAGTGCCCCCTGGAACACCTTGCGTCTATTTTTATATACCTACAGAAAGCGCCAAATTGCACGTACCAGGTGGCGCCTTTCTTGAGAACGAGGAAGAAAATATCTTTGCTAAATATTAACATAACTTGCACTCTTATATTAGGGTTGGAGGTGGGAGTGTCGGGCATAGCGGAAGCAAATGAATCTTTTTTTTTATGGGGGATGAGGGGCTGATAGATTGATAAATGTTCTGGGGCATGCTCCCCCGGAAATCTTTTTAAAACTATATGTCCTGAGTAGTAATTTCCTGAATTAAAATTCATCATACCAAATAATTCTGAATAAAAATAATATGAGATAAAAAATAAAAAAAAAAAGGAAAAAAAAACAAACAAAAAAAAACATTTAACGACGCACTCAAAACATTTTATTTACGGTTATATGGCGTCAGACATATGGTTAAGGACCACACAGATTTTAAGAGGAAACCCGCTGTCGCCACTTCATGGGCTACTCTTTCCGATTAGCAGCAAGGGATCTTTTATTTGCGCTTCCCACAGGCAGGATAGCACAAACCATGGCCTTTGTTGAACCAGTTATGGATCACTCGTCGGTGCAAGTGGTTTACACCTACCTACCCATTAAGCCTTGCGGAGCACTCAATCAGGGTTTGGAGTTGGTATCTGGATTAAAAATCCCATGCCTCGACTGGGATCCGAACCCAGTACCTACCAGCCTGTTGACCGATGGCCTAACCACGACGCCGGTTAAAAAACAAAAACAAAAAACAAACCCACGCACCACTCAAGATATTTTTATTTACAATTATATGGCGTCAAACATATGGTTAAAGACAACACAGATATTGAGAAAGGAAAGCCGCTGCCGCCTCTCCGTGGGCTACTCATTTTGATTAAAAGCAAGCAATCTTTTATATGCACCATTTCACAGACAGGAAAGAAAAATAGCCCAATGGGCCCACCGACGAGGGTTGATCCTATATCGACAGCGTAGTAGCTGGCGAGAGCTTTAACACTGGGCTACGTCTCGCTCCTCACACGGAGATGGTCCAGGTATTATTTCACCTACGTTGGGGTGCCCAGGTAGATATATAAATGTCACTGTTGTCTTTTGTTGCGCCGCAGACATCTCGTCGCCTGCTTGACAATCAGATCGAGGCTCTATACGATGACGGCAACTTGTCGATGTTTATTTCACGTGTATGTGTTTTGCGGATCTTACAAAAACCAAACAAGTTTTAGGTTTACTATTAGATCATTTTGCAGGTCCAGGTATGGGGTAAAAACCTACACAAACAAACTCGCGCTCGCGCGCACACATATACGCACGCACATCCACACGTAAATACATGTGAATGTATATGTTAAAATAAAGTATTGTTTTAGACAAAACTGTTGGCTTAGTTTATTTACTTAGTTATTCATTTATCAGTTTCCTTCGTTCCTTTGTTGTTTTTGTTTGTTTATTTATTGTTCGTGTTTTACCCCCACCCTACCTCTGCTACAGTGTAATGCCATCTATTAATTAAGTTTGTTTTGTTTAACAACACCACTAGAGCACATTGATTTATTCATCATCGGCTATTGGATGTCAAACATTTGATAAGTTTTATCCGACGCCATATAACCGTAATTAAAATGTGCTGAGTGCGACATTAAATACAACATTTCCTTCCTTTTTTTCCTTGATAAGTTTGTCATATATTAACGTCTGACCTGCCCCATAATATAAAAGACCCTGCCCGACTCCCCTGCCATCTTTTCACGATCTGTGTATGTAATAAAGAGATGACACAACAATGGATATATCGAGGTTTTTAATGTATGGGTGGTTAAGAATTCTTTAATTTTTCCCTTCCCAGCTAGTGCCCAACGACTGGTATATCAAAGGCCGTGGCTTGTGCTGTCCAGTCGGTGAGAAAGTGCTGATTTTTATTCGAATTTTAAATTTTTTATTATCATGTATTCATATTTGCATTACAATCAAACGCTATATAGGGTTGCAAACGAAAGGTTTTTGGAAGCTAATATAAAAATGAAGTAAATGGTCAATTAATTTGTTATAAATTTTAAAGATCAGGGACGCAGGTTGGGGGTGGGGTTCGCGGTTTTGGGCGACCCATTCCCCGCTGAGGCTAAACTAATTTTTACAGTGCAGTATTAAGCTCTTGATATTTATAAATGTCCTGGAGAAAATGGATCCGCTATGTTCATATTAGAACTCTCCCCTCCCCCGGTTCAGACTACGCAACGCCCGTGAAAATAGTAAACTGTGCCACTGTGTGACTACTTCTGCTGCTGTTCTCATGTTTATTTGACATGTTACAGTTAGTACCGTCATATCATTTAATATTTAAATGCATACAAACATGTACACGCACGCACGTACACACACACACACACACACATGCACAATCACACACAATCACTCACATGTTTGTTTTGTCGCGTTCCAACCAGTGCACCAAAACTGGACAAGGAAAGGAAAATGTTTTATTTAACGACGCACTCAACACATTTTATTTACGGTTATATGGCTTCAGACATATGGCTAAGGACCACACAGATATTGAGAAAGGAAACCCGCTGTCGCCACTTCATGGGCTACTCTTTTCGATTAGCAGCAAGGGATCTTTTATATGCATCATCCCACAGACAGGATAACGGCCTTTGATATACCAGTCGTGGTGCACTGGCTGGAGCGAGAAATAGCCGAATGGGCTCACCGACAGGGATCGATCCCAGACCGACCGCGCATGAAGCGAACGCTTTACCAATGGGCTACGTCCCCCCCCCCCCCCACACACACACACAACTGGACAAATGCCGTGGTATGTGCTTTCCTGTCCGTGGGAAAGTGCATATAAAAGATCCCTTGCTGCATTAGGAAAAATGTAGCGGGTTTCCCCTGATGACTACCAGTCATAATTACCAAATGTTTGACATCCAATAGCCGATGATTAATTAATCATTGTGCTCTAGTGGTGTCGTTAAACAAAAACATATGCACACACATTCACTCATACATACACACAAACCACACACACACACACGCGCGCACACACACACACACACACACACACACACACGATCATGCGTACGCTTGATAACCTAATAATTTAGACTGAAGTAGACAACGCCTAGATGGAGTCGATATCAATATTTTGATGTCTATATATGCTCGTTTTCATTTTCTGTTTCGTTAAACCTGAACTGTCAAACATAATGTAGAAATCGATTTTGTTTCAGCAACAACGCTCATACATCATGTGCTTGTATGCGACAAAAGAGTGAATAAAATCGTATACTCATTGTTAATGAAATTATGATCAGCCAATAATAGGTGAGGACACTCTGGGACACCTGTGCTGTTTGGCGTGACGTCATGGAGCGCGCCACTTCGTTTCCACCCTCGGTGATGGCGGATGAGCAGACGTGTGAACTAGCGTTCAGATGTTTGGGAACCATATTGAAAGACTTAGAGCACATACCGCGCCAGCTGTGCGCAGCTCAGATCGATATGGAGTCGGTGGCTGCTCGAAGCACAATAAAACATTTTTAACTTGACGATTTATGGAGCAGATGCCAATTTCCTATCAGGTTCCTGCAACCGAGAATAGGCTGCACCATCTGGAGTCGGCAACAAAGAGCCCTTTCTCTTTGCTTTATTCCAATTTGGAACTTGCTTCTTTGTCTTAATTTCGTGTCCCTGTTTTCCAGATGCTCTGAGTTGTGCCATTTGCCTTTTCAAATAAAGACCACGCTCTTGTTAGGAACCATTTTCTTCAATCAGTGCTAGATTTAGGTTGCACGTTTAAAGTATATGGATTGTTGTTTGAGGGTGGGGGTGACGGAATCAATGAATGAATGAATGAATGTTTAACGACACCCCAGCACGAAAAATACATCGGCTATTGGGTGTCAAACTATGGTAAAATAAAACAACAGTGTGATGAGCATCATCAATATAAAAATTCAACAGTTAAATAAAAACACAGTGTAAAGGACTGTGTAAAAATGCAAATATCACAGATATATATATAATTAAAATTTTGAATAAAATTCAGTATCACGTAAGAATCAAGACATAGACCTACATCACGGTTTACCATTAATCTACTACCGTTAGAAATAATACATTTTAGCTATGATGATGATGATGATGATGATGATGTGTGTGACAGTATAAAAGTGTGTGTGTGTGTGTGTGTGTGTGTGTGTGTGTGTGGTGTGTGTGACAGTATAAAAGTGTGTGTGTGTGTGGTGTGTGTGACAGTATAAAAGTGTGTGTGTGTGTGGTGTGTGTGACAGTATAAAAGTGTGTGTGTGTGTGGTGTGTGTGACAGTATAAAAGTGTGTGTGTGTGTGTGTATGTGTGTGTTTGTGTGTGTGTGTGTGTGTGTGTGTGTAAAACGTGAAAGACAAAAGATATGAATCAAACCCATGCATAGTCTTAGTTCCTAGGCTATAATTATTATATTTTATTTTTCTGTTATCATCTTTACCCATGTGTAGATCACCCATCGTCGAATCGGCAAAATTATTGTGAAATGTCTATATAGATAATTATATGTTTGTATTTATAAACTATGAAAATAAACAAATGAAGGCGCACGGATGATTCTACGGTCATATTAATAATTATGCAATTTAAGGCTGGTAGATACTGGATATGCTAGTATTTGTCTGGTACGGCGGAAACAAGTAGACATGGGGGGGGGGGGGGGGCGCTGACAGATTGACAGCGCCATGCATAGTTTTTAGGGGGTACGGGGGATATGCTCCACCGTAAAATTTTGAAAACTAGATGTCCTGAAATGCAATTGTTTTGCATTCTACAAGTAAAATTAATCTCTGCCTTAATATTTACTACCAATAATATTTTTTTTCAGAATTATTTGAAGGGGAGGGGGCTAGAGCACCCGTCCCCCCTGCTCCAACGTGTCTGTTTGTTTCAATTTTAAAATAGCGCCGGAGTTTCGTTAAAGGCATACTGTCACGGATTTAAGGACCTTATTTCTCTAAAAATGGATAATAAATAAACATTACATTAATTGTTGGAAACCAAATCAAGCTATCGCATCACTTTAACTGAACCATGATGGAATGAAATCCATGTCAACCCTCTCGGCATTTTTAGTTTTTGAATTATGGACCATTGCCATAATTCAATTATTTTTACAAAATATAATTAATAAATGGAGTATGGTGGTTATGAAGATGGTTGAATAAAGTACATTTAGGGAGAAATCAAATACTTTTTGTTCAGGTAATACTTTGTTAGACCATTAAATAGGTTAGTGGTCTGTGACAATATGCCTTTAAAGTAGGCTTACTTAATGGAAATACACGAGTTTAATAGAGCTGTAGTTATATTTGTGCTGTTTAATGACGGCTGTAACACCGGCTTTAATTTGATGATGTTGTACTTAAAGTGTGGTTATTTAGTTTGACAACAACTACTTGTACAACAAAAACTGTCAAGATAGGTGTAGATAATACCGTTAAATGTTGCCATAATATTCATACTACACTACTACACTCCATTAACTAAACTTTTAAACAATCTGTGATGTTGGTATTGCTACACAGATAGATAGATAGGCCTAATGACTTTGCTCTCTGTCTCTGTCACGCAAACCAGCTTCGGTGGCGTCGTGGCAGGCCATCGGTCTACAGGCTGGTAGGTACTGGGTTCGGATCCCAGTCGAGGCATGGTGTTTTTAATCCAGATACCGACTCCAAACCCTGAGTGAGTGCTCCGCAAGGCTCAATGGGTAGGTGTAAACCACTTGCACCGACTAGTGATCCATAACTGGTTCAACAAAGGCCATGGTTTGTGCTATCCTGCCTGTGGGAAGCGCAAATAAAAGATCCCTTGCTGCCTATCGGAAGAGTAGCCCATGTAGTGGCGACAGCGGGTTTCATCTCAAAATCTGTGTGGTCCTGAACCATATGTCTGACGCTATATAACCGTAAATAAAATGTGTTGAGTGCGTCGTTAAATAAAACACTTCTTTCTTTTTTCTCTCACACAAGTTCCTACGGGTATCTCTCTCGTTGAGATATTAAACTGAGATATATACACAGGCCAGCACTAGAGGATACTCGAGCTACTTTGATATACTAGTATACAATCATGGATTACTGGTTGTAACGGGAAATCAACCTACTGCGTCCACTTAAACCACTGATCCCACAACACTCGACTCCTGACCCTCGTTTCAGGGCTATATACTAGTATACCCCGCACCCCGGTTGTTTTGAGGACACTTCCATATTCCTCCCCACCCTCCACCCACCGTTCCCCCGGTAGCACGCGGCTGTAACAGACGATAATTAAAATATTTGACACCTTGCCATGATATACAGCACTCTCGAGTCGTTGGACAGATGTTATGCATAAAACTGGCACACGATCAAATCTTGGGACCTTCGATGCCAACGCAGCAATATACTCCACAACAACTATTCTGCGAGCATCGATCGTGGCAATATAGAAAATAATCGATACAATTTATTTAAGAAAAACATTACAGGTTCGGATCGAATCGTTGGTTCATTCACTCAATGTTGCCTTTGAAAGGTATGTTGAATAGCACCAACAATAACAATAAATAAATAAATAAATAAATAAATAAATAAATAAATAAAAGTGATGATGATCATAATAATAATAATAATAATAATAATAATAATAATAATAGTAATAAAATAAAAAAATCAACATCAAACAAACAAATAAACAAACAACAACAAGAAACTACCTGGATTGAACCCTGGATGAATGGAGCTTTTAAAGAAAAGAAGTAGAAAAACAAATATAGAAAAAAATATCTAAGGCTTTTAAATATACAATGTATTTATTAATTAATCGACAAATTAAAACTGTTGAGATTAAAGAGCTTGTGTTAGGTACACCACCAAACGCACCCCCCCCCCCCCCACCAGTTATCACTGTCCACTGGCGTAGGAAATGGGGGTGGGGCGCAAGGGGGCATGTGTCCCCCCCACTTTTCTTGGTCCAGTAGCAGTACGATAGTTTATATGTATTTACATTTATGTGTCCCCCCTCCCCTTTTTGGCACCTTCCAATGCCACTGCTATCAACCCACCCCTTCCATTTACCGCCCCTCGACAAGTTAAATTCCCCCATTTTAGTTTTGCCTACTGCGATAAACTGTTTACAGCAAATATTATGTGAGCACTATATTTATATAGCTAACAGGTGTTGTGAGGTCTCCAAACGCCAACTCCCCTTTCAACCAAATGGGCCAGTCTCGCCACTCAAGCATTAGATCACATATTGGGTTTACCCAAAGAACATGGAAAATACTTGTATGGCCACCTGGTCGCGCTATTATGCCACGGCTGGTATATAACGTCGTCAATGAAACGACCGCTTTGCAATTTCCATATATTTTAATGACACGGGCAGCATAATTATGAACGGTTTACAAGTGAGAAGTCATTGCCAATCACTGCAGACTGGCCGAAACGCTGTAGCTCGGTGGTGGCCGAGTTATTTTTATATCGCTTCAATTGCCTGTATGAAAGATAGCCATCTGAGGGGGATTAGTCAATAAATAACACGCATCTGAGGAATTCTTCTGCATATAACATCTGGCTGCCTGGCTGACGGGTTAGTCTTGAGTGTAAACAGCGTGGTGTGAGAGAGAGAGGGAGAGCGCTTTATCACGCCGTGTTACACTGCGCCACGGTTCGGCTGGAGATGGCAGTTTGTGGGGGCACCTGTGAACCCGCCTCTTCCCCGTCCCTGGGACGCGGATCCGTTACCCCCTCGCCAGACGGACCTGCTATCCACGGGAAAGACATGTCTCCCGCGGAGACACCGAGGAAAAACAAGAGGAAACTGAGTTCTCCCAGAAAGCGTGCGGACTTCAGTATTAAGAGACTGTGCCCGGAGACAAGTCCCGGGAGTGCCATGTCGGACTCCGGGTGCAGTGAGGATTTTGAGGGGTCAGGGAGGAACCCCCGGACACGCCCGACCCCGCCTATCTACCAGAGCCGGACGACTCTTCCCAGGGAGTCGGCGAACGAGGCAATTCGGCTCGTTACGTCCCAATGACAAACATTATGAACGGAATAAGAGCGAACTGTGTCGTGCCAAGCATATACTTGAACAAGACTCACTTCTCAATTCCACCCACCGCGTTAATTCCTGGATTTTCTGCTTTAAAAATTCCCACAGCATTTCCAGACGGAATCACAGCCCGACAGGTGGAACTGGTGGGCAGAACAAGTGTTCACGGATTCGAGACTCAGGACCAGGACGACCCTGATGATTACATCTCTGGTAAAGGCAGCAGCAGGAAGCAGAGGAAAAACTACAAGAACATGACGAGAGAGAGGCGAGTTGAAGCCAACGCCAGGGAGCGATCCCGTGTCCACACGATCAGTGCTGCGTTTGATGCCCTCAGACAGGCTGTGCCGTCATACTCATACAATCAAAAACTTTCTAAACTCGCCATTCTTAGGATTGCAAGCAGTTACATCATGGCACTTGCGAGACTGGCAGACTTGGACTATTCTCAAGAACAAAACTCTTGGTCATTTTCCGAGTGTGTAGATATGTGTACCAGGACCATTCAGACAGAAGGCAGAGCCAGGAGACGGCACTAACTTATATATATAATATATATATATATATATAGTTACGTCTCTTAAGATGACTCTACATACGATTAATGGTGTTAGAATATCAAACCCCTGTGGTTATGTGTCTTCTAGACCTACTAGAAGAAATGGCTGGACTACCAAACTCTGTGGTTTTGGTGTCTACAAGGATCTACCAAACAGAATGGCTGGGATACTAAACTCGTGTGGTTTTGTCGAACAGGACCTATTAAAAAGAAAGACCAGAATACCAGACTCGTGTGGTTTTACATTTACGAGGACCTACCAAAACGAATGGCTAGAATACCAAAACTCGGGTGGTTTTACACCTACAAGGACCTACCAGAAAGAATGGACGTGGTCAGAAGACACCGCCGACGTATTTAATTATACTAAGACCCTTAAGTCACAAGGGCAGGCTAGGATGCCACTTTTAGCAAATGCAAATCAATAATAAACCAAAATCTGTGATATTTATCTCAACTTTGCTATTGATGTTCAGTGTGTTTTAGTGGATGACATGACATCTACTTTTTGTTCGTTGTGGATTTTTATGCTTTGTTAATGTGCTTTTGTTCATGCAATATGTTGTTGGTTCGTATATTTTGTTAAATGCTTATAATGTTTTTAGCAATAAACAAATGCTTGTTATTTAACAGATAAGCATTGTCAAACATTTGTTATATTTTCGTTTTATCTTGGTTAAGAAAAAGACGTTTCTCGTTTTGTCAGATAATATAACTAATGCTCATATGATTAAATTAGTGATTGCAGGGTGATTTAAGAATCATTCGCTTGAAGATATAATCGTAACGAATAAATTGATCTAAGGATAAACGATAGTAAGATGAATAAGTTTTACTTTTTATTTCGGTTTGGTTTTAATATAGAGTAGGACAATCGCAAAAGAAAAATAATTTTATATAATAACATTTTGGTCTGTTGGTGTTTGGTAAATAGTATACATTTGTTACTGTTGTCGGGAATTTATCCAGGCATTCTGTGGCACCGGACAAGCCCCTTCCCAACAGCAAATGACACTGACGATGTTCAACTTTATGTTTGGGGGGGGGGGGGGGGGGTCTAATAAATTAATTTAATGATGGTGTATTGCATCATTTAGTAGCTTGAAAACCCACCACCACATTCCAACTATTAAATCGCGCTAATTTCCCCAGACCCTCAGACATAGGACACTGACGGACAATTATGGATAAATGTCTGGTTATGGAGTGTCTTACAATTTGAGATGATTATTAATTAATGAAGAAATCGGGTTTATTGTTAAACTGACTTTTTGTCAATATATTGTTACCAATGGGAGACAATTAGAATGGATGGCTAAACAAAGATACTCATGTGATTTTCAGTTAATGCTCGTGGGACCGATCAACCACCATCTTAAACTAATGCTGGAGGAATCGGGTGTGTGGGTAGGGAAGGAGATGGCAAAGATGTCAATTAAACCTCCCGATCTTATTTTCTATTATTCATTTGTATTGTCGTGCATTTGTCGAGTTATGGTTTAAGCACGCATTTCTTGGCAAACAACAGCGTTGCGGATAGGGAAGGGGTGTCAATGATGTTAGTTAAACCTCCCGATCTTATTTTCTATTATTCATTTTATTATCGTGCAATTATCGAATTATGGTTTAAGTACGCAGTTCTGGGCATACAACATCGTTTTGGTCTGGGGGTTTTCTAATCTAGGACAGGTTAATGATTGGCGACTAGTGCTGAAGAACAGACAGGGTACGACCCCAGGACATACCGGCATCAAACTGGATTGTGAAATCATTGCCAAATCAACACAGCTGATATTTTATTTTCTCTTTTTAAGTTTGTTCCCAAACAGCTGGTTCTAAAACAGCTGTCCAACCCGTTTGTGAACCGCCTAGGCTGGTGTAGTAAACTGTCGTCTGCAGGTTGTGAGCCGCCTGGGCTGGTGTAGTAAACTGTCGTCTGCAGGTTGTGAGCCGCCTGGGTTGGTGTAGTAAACTGTCGTCTGCAGGTTGTGAGCCGCCTGGGTTGGTGTAGTAAACTGTCGTCTGCAGGTTGTGAGCCGCCTAGCCTGGTGTAGTAAACTGTCGTCTGCAGGTTGAGAGCCGCCTGGGCTGGTGTAGTAAACTGTCGTCTGCAGGTTGTGAGCCGCCTAGCCTGGTGTAGTAAACTGTCGTCTGCAGGTTGAGAACCGCCTGGGCTGGTGTAGTAAACTGTCGTCTGCAGGTTGTGAGCCGCCTGGGTTGGTGTAGTAAACTGTCGTCTGCAGGTTGAGAGCCGCCTGGGCTGGTGTAGTAAACTGTCGTCTGCAGGTTGTGAGCCGCCTGGGTTGGTGTAGTAAACTGTCGTCTGCAGGTTGTGAGCCGCCTGGGTTGGTGTAGTAAACTGTCGTCTGCAGGTTGAGAGCCGCCTGGGCTGGTGTAGTAAACTGTCGTCTGCAGGTTGTGAGCCGCCTGGGTTGGTGTAGTAAACTGTCGTCTGCAGGTTGTGAGCCGCCTAGCCTGGTGTAGTAAACTGTCGTCTGCAGGTTCAGGGCCGCCTGGGCTGGTGTAGTAAACTGTCGTCTGCAGGTTGTGAGCCGCCTGGGCTGGTGTAGTAAACTGTCGTCTGCAGGTTGTGAGCCGCCTGGGTTGGTGTAGTAAACTGTCGTCTGCAGGTTGAGAGCCGCCTGGGCTGGTGTAGTAAACTGTCGTCTGCAGGTTGTGAGCCGCCTGGGTTGGTGTAGTAAACTGTCGTCTGCAGGTTGTGAGCCGCCTGGGTTGGTGTAGTAAACTGTCGTCTGCAGGTTGAGAGCCGCCTGGGCTGGTGTAGTAAACTGTCGTCTGCAGGTTGTGAGCCGCCTGGGTTGGTGTAGTAAACTGTCGTCTGCAGGTTGTGAGCCGCCTAGCCTGGTGTAGTAAACTGTCGTCTGCAGGTTCAGGGCCGCCTGGGCTGGTGTAGTAAACTGTCGTCTGCAGGTTGAGAGCCGCCTGGGCTGGTGTAGTAAACTGTCGTCTGCAGGTTGAGAGCTACCTAGCCTGGTGTAGTAAACTGTCGTCTGCAGGTTGAGAGCTACCTAGCCTGGTGTAGTAAACTGTCGTCTGCAGGTTGAGAGCTACCTAGCCTGGTGTAGTAAACTGTCGTCTGCAGGTTCAGAGCTACCTAGCCTGGTGTAGTAAACTGTCGTCTGCAGGTTCAGAGCTACCTAGCCTGGTGTAGTAAACTGTCGTCTGCAGGTTCAGAGCTACCTAGCCTGGTGTAGTAAACTGTCGTCTGCAGGTTCAGAGCTACCTAGCCTGGTGTAGTAAACTGTCGTCTGCAGGTTCAGAGCTACCTAGCCTGGTGTAGTAAACTGTCGTCTGCAGGTTCAGAGCTACCTAGCCTGGTGTAGTAAACTGTCGTCTGCAGGTTCAGAGCTACCTAGCCTGGTGTAGTAAACTGTCGTCTGCAGGTTGAGAGCCGCCTAGCCTGGTGTAGTAAACTGTCGTCTGCAGGTTGAGAGCTACCTAGCCTGGTGTAGTAAACTGTCGTCTGCAGGTTGTGAGCCGCCTGGGTTGGTGTAGTAAACTGTCGTCTGCAGGTTGTGAGCCGCCTAGCCTGGTGTAGTAAACTGTCGTCTGCAGGTTCAGGGCCGCCTGGGCTGGTGTAGTAAACTGTCGTCTGCAGGTTGAGAGCCGCCTGGGCTGGTGTAGTAAACTGTCGTCTGCAGGTTGAGAGCTACCTAGCCTGGTGTAGTAAACTGTCGTCTGCAGGTTGAGAGCTACCTAGCCTGGTGTAGTAAACTGTCGTCTGCAGGTTGAGAGCTACCTAGCCTGGTGTAGTAAACTGTCGTCTGCAGGTTCAGAGCTACCTAGCCTGGTGTAGTAAACTGTCGTCTGCAGGTTCAGAGCTACCTAGCCTGGTGTAGTAAACTGTCGTCTGCAGGTTCAGAGCTACCTAGCCTGGTGTAGTAAACTGTCGTCTGCAGGTTCAGAGCTACCTAGCCTGGTGTAGTAAACTGTCGTCTGCAGGTTCAGAGCTACCTAGCCTGGTGTAGTAAACTGTCGTCTGCAGGTTCAGAGCTACCTAGCCTGGTGTAGTAAACTGTCGTCTGCAGGTTCAGAGCTACCTAGCCTGGTGTAGTAAACTGTCGTCTGCAGGTTGAGAGCCGCCTAGCCTGGTGTAGTAAACTGTCGTCTGCAGGTTGAGAGCTACCTAGCCTGGTGTAGTAAACTGTCGTCTGCAGGTTGAGAGCTACCTAGCCTGGTGTAGTAAACTGTCGTCTGCAGGTTCAGAGCTACCTAGCCTGGTGTAGTAAACTGTCGTCTGCAGGTTCAGAGCTACCTAGCCTGGTGTAGTAAACTGTCGTCTGCAGGTTCAGAGCTACCTAGCCTGGTGTAGTAAACTGTCGTCTGCAGGTTGAGAGCCGCCTAGCCTGGTGTAGTAAACTGTCGTCTGCAGGTTGAGAGCTACCTAGCCTGGTGTAGTAAACTGTCGTCTGCAGGTTGAGAGCTACCTAGCCTGGTGTAGTAAACTGTCGTCTGCAGGTTGTGAGCCGCCTAGCCTGGTGTAGTAAACTGTCGTCTGCAGGTTCAGGGCCGCCTGGGCTGGTGTAGTAAACTGTCGTCTGCAGGTTGAGCTACCTAGCCTGGTGTAGTAAACTGTCGTCTGCTACCTAGCCTGGTGTAGTAAACTGTCGTCTGCAGGTTGAGAGCTACCTAGCCTGGTGTAGTAAACTGTCGTCTGCAGGTTCAGAGCTACCTAGCCTGGTGTAGTAAACTGTCGTCTGCAGGTTGAGAGCTACCTAGCCTGGTGTAGTAAACTGTCGTCTGCAGGTTCAGAGCTACCTAGCCTGGTGTAGTAAACTGTCGTCTGCAGGTTCAGAGCTACCTAGCCTGGTGTAGTAAACTGTCGTCTGCAGGTTCAGAGCTACCTAGCCTGGTGTAGTAAACTGTCGTCTGCAGGTTCAGAGCTACCTAGCCTGGTGTAGTAAACTGTCGTCTGCAGGTTCAGAGCTACCTAGCCTGGTGTAGTAAACTGTCGTCTGCAGGTTCAGAGCTACCTAGCCTGGTGTAGTAAACTGTCGTCTGCAGGTTCAGAGCTACCTAGCCTGGTGTAGTAAACTGTCGTCTGCAGGTTCAGAGCTACCTAGCCTGGTGTAGTAAACTGTCGTCTGCAGGTTCAGAGCTACCTAGCCTGGTGTAGTAAACTGTCGTCTGCAGGTTGAGAGCCGCCTAGCCTGGTGTAGTAAACTGTCGTCTGCAGGTTGAGAGCTACCTAGCCTGGTGTAGTAAACTGTCGTCTGCAGGTTGAGAGCTACCTAGCCTGGTGTAGTAAACTGTCGTCTGCAGGTTCAGAGCTACCTAGCCTGGTGTAGTAAACTGTCGTCTGCAGGTTCAGAGCTACCTAGCCTGGTGTAGTAAACTGTCGTCTGCAGGTTCAGAGCTACCTAGCCTGGTGTAGTAAACTGTCGTCTGCAGGTTGAGAGCCGCCTAGCCTGGTGTAGTAAACTGTCGTCTGCAGGTTGAGAGCTACCTAGCCTGGTGTAGTAAACTGTCGTCTGCAGGTTGAGAGCTACCTAGCCTGGTGTAGTAAACTGTCGTCTGCAGGTTGAGAGCTACCTAGCCTGGTGTAGTAAACTGTCGTCTGCAGGTTGAGAGCTACCTAGCCTGGTGTAGTAAACTGTCGTCTGCAGGTTCAGGGCCGCCTAGCCTGGTGTAGTAAACTGTCGTCTGCAGGTTCAGAGCTACCTAGCCTGGTGTAGTAAACTGTCGTCTGCAGGTTGAGAGCCGCCTGGGCTGGTGTAGTAAACTGTCGTCTGCAGGTTGTGAGCCGCCTGGGCTGGTGTAGTAAACTGTCGTCTGCAGGTTGAGAGCTACCTAGCCTGGTGTAGTAAACTGTCGTCTGCAGGTTGTGAGCCGCCTGGGCTGGTGTAGTAAACTGTCGTCTGCAGGTTGAGAGCTACCTAGCCTGGTGTAGTAAACTGTCGTCTGCAGGTTGTGAGCCGCCTGGGCTGGTGTAGTAAACTGTCGTCTGCAGGTTGTGAGCCGCCTAGCCTGGTGTAGTAAACTGTCGTCTGCAGGTTGAGAGCCGCCTAGCCTGGTGTAGTAAACTGTCGTCTGCAGGTTCAGAGCCGCCTAGCCTGGTGTAGTAAACTGTCGTCTGCAGGTTGTGAACCGCCTGGGCTGGTGTAGTAAACTGTCGTCTGCAGGTTGAGAGCTACCTAGCCTGGTGTAGTAAACTGTCGTCTGCAGGTTCAGGGCCGCCTAGCCTGGTGTAGTAAACTGTCGTCTGCAGGTTGAGAGCCGCCTAGCCTGGTGTAGTAAACTGTCGTCTGCAGGTTGTGAGCCGCCTAGCCTGGTGTAGTAAACTGTCGTCTGCAGGTTGAGAGCTACCTAGCCTGGTGTAGTAAACTGTCGTCTGCAGGTTGAGAGCTACCTAGCCTGGTGTAGTAAACTGTCGTCTGCAGGTTGAGAGCTACCTAGCCTGGTGTAGTAAACTGTCGTCTGCAGGTTGTGAGCCGCCTAGCCTGGTGTAGTAAACTGTCGTCTGCAGGTTGTGAACCGCCTGGGCTGGTGTAGTAAACTGTCGTCTGCAGGTTGAGAGCTACCTAGCCTGGTGTAGTAAACTGTCGTCTGCAGGTTCAGGGCCGCCTAGCCTGGTGTAGTAAACTGTCGTCTGCAGGTTGAGAGCTACCTAGCCTGGTGTAGTAAACTGTCGTCTGCAGGTTGAGAGCCGCCTAGCCTGGTGTAGTAAACTGTCGTCTGCAGGTTGAGAGCTACCTAGCCTGGTGTAGTAAACTGTCGTCTGCAGGTTCAGGGCCGCCTAGCCTGGTGTAGTAAACTGTCGTCTGCAGGTTGAGAGCTACCTAGCCTGGTGTAGTAAACTGTCGTCTGCAGGTTGAGAGCTACCTAGCCTGGTGTAGTAAACTGTCGTCTGCAGGTTGAGAGCCGCCTAGCCTGGTGTAGTAAACTGTCGTCTGCAGGTTGAGAGCTACCTAGCCTGGTGTAGTAAACTGTCGTCTGCAGGTTGAGAGCTACCTAGCCTGGTGTAGTAAACTGTCGTCTGCAGGTTGAGAGCTACCTAGCCTGGTGTAGTAAACTGTCGTCTGCAGGTTGAGAGCTACCTAGCCTGGTGTAGTAAACTGTCGTCTGCAGGTTGAGAGCTACCTAGCCTGGTGTAGTAAACTGTCGTCTGCAGGTTCAGGGCCGCCTGGGCTGGTGTAGTAAACTGTCGTCTGCAGGTTGAGAGCTACCTAGCCTGGTGTAGTAAACTGTCGTCTGCAGGTTGAGAGCTACCTAGCCTGGTGTAGTAAACTGTCGTCTGCAGGTTGAGAGCTACCTAGCCTGGTGTAGTAAACTGTCGTCTGCAGGTTCAGAGCTACCTAGCCTGGTGTAGTAAACTGTCGTCTGCAGGTTCAGGGCCGCCTAGCCTGGTGTAGTAAACTGTCGTCTGCAGGTTGAGAGCCGCCTGGGTTGGTGTAGTAAACTGTCGTCTGCAGGTTGAGAGCCGCCTAGCCTGGTGTAGTAAACTGTCGTCTGCAGGTTGAGAGCCGCCTAGCCTGGTGTAGTAAACTGTCGTCTGCAGGTTCAGGGCCGCCTAGCCTGGTGTAGTAAACTGTCGTCTGCAGGTTGAGAGCCGCCTAGCCTGGTGTAGTAAACTGTCGTCTGCAGGTTGAGAGCTACCTAGCCTGGTGTAGTAAACTGTCGTCTGCAGGTTCAGGGCCGCCTAGCCTGGTGTAGTAAACTGTCGTCTGCAGGTTGAGAGCCGCCTAGCCTGGTGTAGTAAACTGTCGTCTGCAGGTTGAGAGCCGCCTGGGTTGGTGTAGTAAACTGTCGTCTGCAGGTTGAGAGCTACCTAGCCTGGTGTAGTAAACTGTCGTCTGCAGGTTGAGAGCTACCTAGCCTGGTGTAGTAAACTGTCGTCTGCAGGTTGAGAGCTACCTAGCCTGGTGTAGTAAACTGTCGTCTGCAGGTTGAGAGCTACCTAGCCTGGTGTAGTAAACTGTCGTCTGCAGGTTGAGAGCTACCTAGCCTGGTGTAGTAAACTGTCGTCTGCAGGTTGAGAGCTACCTAGCCTGGTGTAGTAAACTGTCGTCTGCAGGTTGAGAGCCGCCTAGCCTGGTGTAGTAAACTGTCGTCTGCAGGTTGAGAGCCGCCTAGCCTGGTGTAGTAAACTGTCGTCTGCAGGTTCAGAGCCGCCTAGCCTGGTGTAGTAAACTGTCGTCTGCAGGTTCAGGGCCGCCTAGCCTGGTGTAGTAAACTGTCGTCTGCAGGTTGAGAGCCGCCTAGCCTGGTGTAGTAAACTGTCGTCTGCAGGTTGTGAACCGCCTGGGCTGGTGTAGTAAACTGTCGTCTGCAGGTTGAGAGCCGCCTGGGCTGGTGTAGTAAACTGTCGTCTGCAGGTTGAGAGCCGCCTAGCCTGGTGTAGTAAACTGTCGTCTGCAGGTTGAGAGCCGCCTAGCCTGGTGTAGTAAACTGTCGTCTGCAGGTTCAGAGCCGCCTAGCCTGGTGTAGTAAACTGTCGTCTGCAGGTTCAGGGCCGCCTAGCCTGGTGTAGTAAACTGTCGTCTGCAGGTTGAGAGCCGCCTAGCCTGGTGTAGTAAACTGTCGTCTGCAGGTTGTGAACCGCCTGGGCTGGTGTAGTAAACTGTCGTCTGCAGGTTGAGAGCCGCCTGGGCTGGTGTAGTAAACTGTCGTCTGCAGGTTGAGAGCCGCCTAGCCTGGTGTAGTAAACTGTCGTCTGCAGGTTGAGAGCCGCCTGGGCTGGTGTAGTAAACTGTCGTCTGCAGGTTGAGAACCGCCTGGGCTGGTGTAGTAAACTGTCGTCTGCAGGTTGAGAGCCGCCTGGGCTGGTGTAGTAAACTGTCGTCTGCAGGTTGAGAGCCGCCTAGCCTGGTGCAGTAAACTGTCGTCTGCAGGTTGAGAGCTACCTAGGCTGGTGTAGTAAACTGTCGTCTGCAGGTTGTGAGCCGCCTGGGCTGGTGTAGTAAACTGTCGTCTGCAGGTTGAGAACCGCCTGGGCTGGTGTAGTAAACTGTCGTCTGCAGGTTGAGAGCCGCCTGGGCTGGTGTAGTAAACTGTCGTCTGCAGGTTGAGAGCCGCCTGGGCTGGTGCAGTAAACTGTCGTCTGCAGGTTGAGAGCTACCTAGGCTGGTGTAGTAAACTGTCGTCTGCAGGTTGAGAGCCGCCTAGCCTGGTGCAGTAAACTGTCGTCTGCAGGTTGAGAGCTACCTAGGCTGGTGTAGTAAACTGTCGTCTGCAGGTTGTGAGCCGCCTGGGCTGGTGTAGTAAACTGTCGTCTGCAGGTTGTGAACCGCCTGGGCTGGTGTAGTAAACTGTCGTCTGCAGGTTGAGAGCTACCTAGCCTGGTGTAGTAAACTGTCGTCTGCAGGTTCAGGGCCGCCTAGCCTGGTGTAGTAAACTGTCGTCTGCAGGTCGTCCCGCGTGCGCCCCTCGTGAACATCTGGCAGCCGGTCGGCCGGCCCTACACTATGCATGTGTCACGTCGAGATAAGTACATAACGTGCCTGGCTGCCTACACCATGACAAACCAGATAACATTAGCACTTGCAGGCATTCACCTGGCAAATGAAACATGCACTATTTCGGGACCAAAGATAACTAGGTGAAAACAACCGCCTGTCTGGTCGTTGTAAAATAATTAATTATGGTTTTTTTAGTCTTCACTCTGGGCTTTAGATTGTTAGATAATTATCATAGTGTGCTTTTACCACTTATATGTTTATTTATTACGTATACAGGAGATTTATTCGTGTGTAGTTTTGTTGAATACAAATTCTGTCCACACGGATTAATCATTTCAACTACTAAATGATTTCAAGCACTGATTAACGTCTACAGTTAAATAGTTAGTGGGGTTTTTTTTTAACACCACTAGAACACATTTTTTTTCAAATGTTTTTTTGTTTAACGACATCACTAGATCACATTGATTTATTAATCCTCGGCTACTGGATGTCAAACATTTTGTAATTTTGACCTGTAGTCTTAGAGAGGAAACCCGCTACAATTTTCCATTAGTAGAATGGGATCTTTTATATATACAGTCCCACAAACAGGATAGCACATACCACTGCCTTTGATATACCAGTCGTGGTGCACTGGCTAGAACGAGAGATAGCCCAGTGGTATCGACTATTGGATGTCGAAATTTTGTTCATTTTTTACCCATAGTTTTAGAGAAACATGCTACACTTTTTTCCATTAGCAGCAAGGGATCTTTTATATGCACATTTCCACAGACAGGATAGCACATACCACGGCCTTTGAGACATCACCCGTGGTGCACTGGTTGGGACGGGAAAAACTATGTTTTGTGGTATCCTATTTTAATTGACTGGGAAAATAACTATATCCATTACACTTTTTGAAGTGTAATAAGTACCATATCCCCTTTGAAGTCAAATATTTCTGTGACAGTGTTCTGTTTGAAAAGTTCAGTTTTAATTTATACGGTCGTTTGCGTGCGTGGGCTTTCTGCGCGGGAGACCTTTGTTATTGACATTTTGTGTATTAATACTTTATGTTTTAGTCCTCGTGTGATATATGTTAATTAATAGCGAAACTGATCAATTAATGGCTTGCTTTCAGGCACGTGTTATCATTGTCAATGCGTGACGTCGTAAAACAAAACTGGTGGTCTATGTTCGTAAAACTAAACTGTTGGTCTTTTGTTCGTCTGTGTCTATACAATAGATAACGGACAGGTGGTAATTAGTGGCGGATCCAGAACATTCATTTAGGGGAGTCCCAATGGCATGAGGCGGAATGCCAAGGGAACTTTAGGGGAGGTTTGGAGAGGGGTCGTAAAAAAAATGAAAATTAATATATAATAAAATGTTAACTGTCGCAAAATAGATCCGCCTCTGCTAATATAATCGAGATTTTACAAAACTCTTAAAATCGTGACAGATACATTCTTAAAACCAATATTCTGGAATATTTTAAGAATCGAAGGAAGGAAGGAAATGGTTTATTTAACGACGCACTCAACACATTTTATTTACGGTTATATGGCGTCGGACATATGGTTAACGACCACACAGAAATTGAGACAGGAAACCCGCTGTCGCCACTTCATGGGCTACTCTTTTTCAAGAATTTATCAAGAATTGGACTGGTCGGATTATCAAGAGTTAGACTGGTCGGATATTTAGACTGGTCAGATGATCAAGAGTTAGACTGGTCATAATATCAAGAGTTAGTTAGATTATCAAGAGTTAAGACTTATAGGTCATCAAGAGTTAGACAGATCAGCTCACCAAAATATACATGACATCCAGGACGGCCATGGCTTTCAGAATACAATAAATCAATTTTAACGTTTAAAACATTCAGAATAATCTGAAAATAAAGCTTTTTTCTTCAAATTACCTTTATACAGCTTCCCAGATTGGTCGGATTATTAAAAGGCTAGACAATACGTAGAAGGTTTAAGGTCTTTGGCGGTAGCGGGTTCCCTCTCACAAGCAGTAATTTACTAGCATATGTCCTGGACAGGCAGTTCAAGACTTACAGAGGTTCAGCTGAATGACCAGGATCATGACCAACAACAGCTTCAGTAGCAACAGCAACAACAACTGCTTCGTGGTTCTTTACTACCACCACTAAAGGACTATGTAGTTGGCTCCTTCCATTAGCCATTGAGGTACGTTATCCTTACTAAACAAATGATGAGATACCTATTTGATTCCTAATTTTAAGTAAAATGGTTGCGAGTTGAAGTCTTTTCTTTTGATCCTCGGAGCTGCTGAGTTGCTATATTCCCCAACTACTACTAGGTATCCCTGTTGTTTGGCAGATGTCGTTGGTTATTTTGGAAAATTCATTCAGCTACAATATAAATTTATATAACTACTCTACATCAGCAAAAACTCAGATTGACACTACTCCCATACAACAGTAGTTAAGACATTATATTTAAGGTCGGTGGATATAGTGTTCTTATGTCATTACTAGCTCGAATGTCCTCTTGTGCTATCCTGTCCATATGTCAAGATACAAACATGGTAGCGTTAGAGAACACACCAGCTAATCTAATTCCAAATTCAACCCAGAAGGAGTTCTATCTGGAGGTGCAAGTCACTCTGCCTGTGAGAAAGGACATACAAAAGACCCCATGCTGCCAACTGGTAGAAGTAGACGACGACAACAGAGTCCAACAATTAACCTCATATGAACATGTATCTACCGTTAGTTGGATTGTAGGAATGGTAATAAGCATCAGGACTATTATCACCATCATACATTAAATGGTGTAAAAAAAAAAAAAAAAAAAAAAAAAATCGAATTGGAACTGGCCGCATCCTGCCGAACCTTTATGTAAATATTGTTGTTTTCGTTGCTAGAGGTCGCATTTAACCGTATCTCCCGCCAGCTGCCAGGAGTTATTGAGGAGCTAAAACAATGGGTGAAAGGACTGAAAGGAAAGTCGATGATGTCGATCGTGCAGAAGTCTTTAACCTGGAGCCTCATAGCAACACCTTCTTTATTAAGACTAGTATCCACAACACGACGTAAACTCGGCACGGCCTCTAAGTACTTGCCGATCAGCGGAACTAAACACCGATCCGGCAGCACATTGATTATTGGTAGGCGAGACACAATGCGATCAAGGAAGCATCTGTACTCTGGGAACTTGATGGTTTACGGAATCGCGGCTTTTCATAATCTCAGTTGCATGACGAACAGCTATGCATCAAAGTGGTAGTGTCCAGTGCAGCTATCGACGGCTTTCCATCTACTTTTGTTTCTACTTTAGTGCGCGTTAATCAAACATACCCCATGGTGTGTATGAATTATATGAAGATGCCATTGTTGTAATATCAAGTAGAAAGTACGTACCATGTGTTCATTGGCAAACTACTTATAACATGGTATAAGATATCACGTTTAATAACCGGTATAGCTGGTGTATTGGGTTTTTGTCAGGCTTAAAACTGGTAGGTACCGGGTTCGCATCTCAGTATCAGTTCTCGCTTAGGGTATGTTTTAACGGCTCAGGGATACGGTGTAAGACTACTACGCCGACTTCTCTCTCAATAATCTCTTTAGCCACTAACCCACGGACGTGGAAACCAGGAGAGTGTGCTTGTACCTTAATTGGCACGCAAATCGAGTTTAAATCATCATAATCTTCGTCGTCGTCGTCGTCGTCGTCGTTGTTGTATACATTTACTGAGGTAACAGTGACTGCACCAAGACTAGGACACATGATCAGACTTTAACTACAAGTCATAAGTAAAGCCTCGAGTCTCGACTTTAAAGTTTTATTAGTATAGACTCAGATATATCTACGTTAATATCTGGGGAAAAAAACCCCGCAGGAATTAAACATAGTCCATGTGGTACCAGCGGGTTTCCTCTCCTACACCCGTTAACCCGTTTCCCAACAGACAGCCCAGACAGCTGAAGTGTATACGCTAGACGGCGTGGACCTAGGTTTCTGGACACGTTTAGAAACATGAGGTGACACATACAGTGTGTGTGTTGATGACGCGTTGTGCATGGTGGAAACACGTAGGAAACAGCCACTAAACCTGTCAAGAAACAGGTGGTCGTTAATAAAGATTTCTTCTCTGTGGTCTTTGATTGTTGCCCTCCGGCTTGGTTACTTGTTACGGAAGAGGTGTTGATTTTCATTTTAGAAAGAAAGAAAGAAAGAAAGAAATGTTTTATTTAACGACGCACTCAACACATTTTATTTACGGTTATATGGCGTCAGACATATGGTTAAGGACCACACAGATTTTTAAGAGGAAACCCGCTGTCGCCACTACATGGGCTACTATTTCCGATTAGCAGCAACGGATCTTTTATTTGCGCTTCCCACTTAATTTTAGTGTCTTACATGTATACCTTTCATAATAGCGTGTCTTGAAATTTAAAACAAAACGATATGCGTTTAGTTTACTTCTTGTTCTGTGCTGACGACAAAAACAAAACATTCAAGTCAAAATATAAGCGTTCAAGACGGGAGGTCGGGAGAGGGGGAGTCAACTGTACCCCCCCCCCCCCCCCACTCCGCTTCCAGAATTGGAAAAATATTTTACATTAAAGTAAAAACGATGGAAATGTTCGGGCAAAATGAGCTGGCCTAAAAACCTTTTCACCGTGTATTTCCATCATTCTACTCACAAACAAAAAGCTGTCATCCATGTAAAAAAAAAAAAGCGTAGTGATTTGTTTGGAATCCTATATACATTATAGTTATTTGGCAGTAATGCAAATATGAATACACTTTGTTATCCAGATTCGGGCATTTTCGTTTATTTGGGGCAACAATTAACGTGCCCCCCCCCCCCCCCCCCACCCCCACCCCCACCCCTCACTCTACCCGTAAAATGGCACAGAAGTCAGTGATCAGCGATGTATTGTATTTACAGAACAATTTAAATCTCTTAACGTTTTCTCAATCAGGATTTAAGCGTGATACTTTTTCGAAACCCGCTGTCGCCACTTCATGGGCTACTCTTTTCGATTAGCAGCAAGGGATCTTTTATATGCACCATCCCATAGACAGGATAATACATACCACGGCCTTTGTTACACCAGTTGTGGAGCACTGGCTGGAGCGAGAAATAGCCCAGTGGGCGTACATATACACGAATGACGACTAGCTACACACTCACAATCGATAAAATGCAGTGTCATAAACCCACTGGACAAACAACCCGTCACCTTAACAAAACACAAAACAAACAAACAAAAAACAAATCCTGAGGAAAAACAAACACTTTTCTTGAAAAAAATATTGTAATTGGGTGATATTTGGATCTAAAATACAGACAAGTTGTAGCACTTGATCTGTCCTGGTGAGGCTGTCAATATGGCTATGCTACATTGGTTGACGTTTCTCTCCTTGGACTCGGTGAGAAAAGAGTTAGATTTTCTCCATTGTGAATGATGTGTAGAGACATTTTCTGGGGAATTCGGAAAATATACCTAAGACAAACATTTTTGAAGCTTAGTGGACGGTTAGTTAATTGAGTGACTACACTCCAAAGCAGATCCAGAACGAACAACCTCTGCGAGTCTTGGAACCGTGGTTTCCAGTCGCTGGTTGATAGCTCACATCCCACCATCTGTGAATTACGTCAATACCAGCTCAACGAAAAAACTACTGGATTCACCCACGCGCTATTTTATAAGTGTACATAGTAAGAATACAGCCATGTTCTATGATGCAGTAATTAAGTCACATAATTTAATATGATAGGTCCTGGGTTCGTATCCCAGTGCAGGCTTCAACCCAAAGTGACGTTTACCAAAGCTTTCAGTGCTAAAGGTTATTGCCACTACATCGATTTTTCTCTCATTAACTCACATTAACAATTAACTACCAACCACTTAACCCCTGATCTTGACAAACATCCCACATAGCTGAAGTGAAGTGTGTACCCAGGACAGCGTGCTCAAACCTTATTGGGATTTAAAGCACGGCAACACATAAGGAAGGATATGTTTTATTTAACGACGCGCTCATCACATTTTATTTACAGTTATATGGCATCGGTCATATGGTTAAGGACCACACAGATATTGAGAGAGGAAAAGAAAAGAAAGAAATGTTTTATTTAACGACGCACTCAACACATTTTATTTACGGTTATATGGCATCGGACATATGGTTAAGGACCACACAGATATTGAGAGAGGAAACCCGCTGTCGCCACTTCATGGGCTACTCTGTTTCGATTAGCAGCAAGGGATCTTTTATATAGCACCATCCCACAGACATGATAGTACATACCACGGCCTTTGTTATACCATTTGTGGATCACTGGCTGGAACGAAAAATAGGCCAATGGTGCCACTGACGATGATCGATCCTAAACCGATCGCGCATCAAGCGAGCACGTTACCATTGGGCTACGTCCCGCTCCGGAGACATAAATTAAAATGAATACGCATGACTCATTACTCTATCAAAGGCAAGTCACTGAATAAATCTCCGCTATCGTTGTGTTGTGGTTACACCAGCCTTGTCAGTCATTATACATCGAGTCGTTAAAACTGACTTTGGGTGGGGGCCGGTACCGGGCTGCGAACCCAGTACCTACCAGCCTTATGTCCGATGGCTTAATCACGAAACCACCGATTGGTCAAACAATTCATATAGTTTTATGAGATTATTATTACAGTCGTAACGCCAATGAATGACTGCATTTGCAGTGTGTGTGTGTGTGTGTGTGTGTGTGTATGTGTGTGTATGTCTCTCTCTCTCTCTCTCTCTCTCTCTCTCTCTCTCTCTCTCTCTCTCTCTCTCTGAGTGAGTGAGTGTGTGAGTATATGTACACATGTCCACGGGCTGGATGGAACTGAACACTAATTATACCCACTATCATTCTGGCACCATACTTCAGATGGCAATGTTAAGGTTAAACACAATCTGTAACATCCAAGTTTATACCGGCTAAACTTAGCTACCAACAATTAGTTCTATTATACATGCAGCCTAACACGAAGTAAATTATTGGCTATAGATAGCTTATGAAGTCCTCTCGTCGTTCAGGACGAGGCTTTAATCCGTTTCAACAGATGCATTGCCGTACAAAATAATTGGAAGATAATTAAATGATTGCCAATCGATCTTTTTGCAAGACACAATTATCTGATTTTACGTTTGTTTACTTATACATACATAGACACGTGTTTATAATTATTTCTAGTCATGATCCTCGCGTACGTTAATGGTCATATTGAAAACAGAGTCGTTTCGGGCCATGGTAGCTACAGGTTTCTTCTCTACTAAGATTTACAATTATCATAGATTAACAATACATGACAAAGTGCCGAGATGCTATAAATATTACTTCTGTTTTTTTCCAATCCAACGGCGCATCTTACCGTAAAAGGTTAGGAGAGTAATGCTAGGTTAAGACTACCAACTGCCAGCAGAAAGTTGGCCAACTTTCTGCTGTCACGACTTCTACGACTGTCCAGTTGCTAGTCTGAGCGCTTTTACAACTCGATTCTCGTCGTATAACCCATTAGTTGTTAATATGAGCGCACCCGTCTAAGTCGGGAGTTGGGGGAAATTATATACAACGCAACCGACGTGTCTGCCAACTTCGTCTAACAGCTGATTATAAGTATATGGTGTTCTAGGATGAACGCACTTTAAATGTGTCCCACCCACCCCAAATATACCTGATCTTTATTATTAATAAAAATTACATTAAAGGCCGCATTTACAAAGCATGTTTTTGTCTTAAAGGCGTGTAACCATATACATTTACAAAAGTTTTGTTTAACGACACCACTAGAGCACATTGATTTATTAATGTTCGCCTATTGAATGGCGAGGGAACCTTGCCCCTCGCTCACCATAAAATACAAAAACGTGCCATTTTTGTTTTGACGAAAAAAAACACTATACAAATTATTTCTGTACCCTGTTTCTTTTCTTGCACCCTACCCCCATCATTTTAGGTTAGATACAGCCTTGTGCCTCACCCTCCTGCAGTCGGCCACTGAGTCAATGTCGATCGAAATAAAATAGCAATTTACAGGACATCTATTATTAAATGTATTGGATTCGGGCGGTCGCGAAACCATGTTTACTTTCTCGGAAGTGTATGTACCTAACGATTTACCGTTTCAAGACGTACCTGAGCTAACACCTGGCACAAGCTGAGATAACAATCCGAGCCAGGTAAAGCCAGGTAAGTAAATACGACAATGATAACAATGAAGTATTGTAGCAGCACAGTACACAGCGTAAAATAGGCCAGACGCGACTGCGTAATCATCACCATGTACACGCACTGGCATTTTTCAAAGGCTACATGTATAACTGAAGTTACTGTGGACTAGCTGTGACATAGAGACACTGATATTACACCCGTGTAGAGGACCACAGGGTCAGATACAGATGAAGTGAAAACAGAAAGACAGAATATATACAGAATGGGGACTAGAAAAATATCAAGTCCCGTTATGAGAGAGAGAGAGAGAGAGAGAGAGAGAGAGAGAGAGAGAGAGAGAGAGAGAGAGAGAGAGAGAGAGAGAGAGAATGGAGCGAAAAAGAATGATACAAGTAAAGATCCTTTATATATATTTTTTTCTTCTTCTGTTGAATTTCATGTGTTATAAATTCGCCTGTAATAAAATTCCCATAATAATTGGCAAAAAGTAAGCCTATCTTCTGTATACAATATGTAAGTTTACAAGCTGTATGGACGTATTGTAAATATCGGCGATTTTAAAGACGTATCGTGTGGAGGCTGCGGAAGAAGGAATGTTTGCATAAACAATATGCTTTTAGGCTACACCTGGTCGCAAGGTCTGTGTCGGGTCGCCAGTCCCTGGCGGCGACACGACGTACATTCCTGTCTGGCCCACTCACACGGGGCAAGCCATCAACACGTGTTTCCCAGGTGTTTAACACGACCGCTAGAGCGGATCAGTTGATTACTGACAAGATCCGCCTCGCTGGGTCCCTCCCAACAACAGGTGGGCATGCGTTGTCTTGTTATCGCTGGAGCTCAGTGTGCCGGCTTTTTGACGCTCCCCACGATACCAGCTTGTGATCGTCGTCACAAATATAATCATCTGTGCGAGAAGATATATAGTAACAAAACTGACACTTTATAATGGCATCTTTTTTAGGGGACTAAAAGATGAGTGGGTGGGGTTGAGTTTGGATTTAGTTTTCAAAGAGAGAAACAAACAAAAAGAAAATGCACCAGCACACGTCCTTGTATTTTGCACCTTAAATATATTAAGTCCATCATGATTGTGTGTGCGTGTGTCGGTGTTTATTTCAAAATAATCAAACTAATATTACTTATAACATATTACGGATTTCTAGACGTATATTAGCATTAATAATAAAGAGAGTTTATATTTATAGCAGCTTGTCATTAAAGTCCCCGAAATTTAACCTTTGTGGGAAAGTAAACACATAGATATTACACAGAATATTGACTACTGGGAGTAAATGTGTATATATATATATATATACTTAACTCCAAAAGAAACGCGAATACGTAGATTGGAGGTTTTGAGTGCACTCATTGAAATACGTCCCAAAGTTCTTAAAATAATCGTTTCTATGAAAAACTTAAACAATTCGTAAAGATGAGATTTCATGTTATTGACATGTTAAAAATTGAGGTCGCATTGTCATTTGAAATGTCAAGGCCATGGCGCTTCTTCAATGGCGTCACATGCCACTCAAACATGTCCACTAATAGCGGGTGTGTCCGCCATTGCTGGCCATGACCGCCGCACACCTCCTACCCATGGAGAGGAAGAGGTTCCTGATGAAGGCCCTGGGCACGTTGTTGTAGGTGTCCACGACGGCCTGGCGGAGCTGCTGCTGTGTCACCACGGGAGCAGGGCGTTGGTTCATCATGCGCTGAACCTCGTCCCACAAGTGCTCGATGGGGTTCAGATCCGGGCTTAAAGCTGGCCAGTCCATTGTGATGATGTTGTGCTGTGCCAGGAATGCCTGGGTGGCCCGTGTCGTGTGTGGCCTGGCGTTGTCGTGCTGGTAAACCATCTGACGGTGACCCGCGAAAAAAGGCACCACCACAGGCGTGAGCACTTCGTCGATGTAGCGCTGTGCTGTGACGCCCCTGCCGCGTCCTCGGCCGTTGTTGTCGAAGATGACAGGTTGTACACGACGTCCCCAGGATATGGCACCCCACAGCATGACGGAAGGCCCTCCCCAACGGTCCCCTCTCCATAACACACGCATCTGTGAAGCGCTCACCTCGACGCCTCCACACCCTCATACGACCGTCGGCCCTATCTAAGCAGTAGCGGCTTTCGTCGGAGAAGACGATGTTCTGCCACTGTCGGTTCCGCCACTGTCGATGCAGAACAGCCCAGTTGTGTCGTGCAAGGCGGTGTCGCTGTGTGAGACGTTGTCCAATGTACGGTCGACGACAGTTCAGATGGATGGCGATCAGACGACGTCGTACCGTGGTGTAGGAAACGGGGCGGTTGTGGGTTCCCACTGTCTGCCGGGCTGTTGTGGTGGCTGGTACGAACCGATCACGCATGTGAGTTCGGACGATGTAACGGTCCTGGCGCTGTGACGTCACTCTGGGACGGCCGCTACGTGGACGGTCGACGACGTTGTTGTTCTGTAGAAATCGGTCTATGAGACGGTAGATTGTCGAGACATGGACACCGAAAGCACGTGCAACCTGCCTGGCATCCATTCCGGCCTCCAAATTCCCCAAAGCTCTATGTCTGGAATCAGCGTTAAGTCGTGGCATCGTTGTATCGCTACTCGTAAAATGAGTTGAACATTGCTGTCTGGCGTTTCTTTTATACCCAGGCCTGGTAGTGTTTCACGTGCAATTCGCATCTTTCATGATCCACCCGTTTTGCATTCCAGATCGATTTTGGTCGTCAATTTCAGCACGTGCGTGACGTCACACTGTACTCGTTTTTTTCATGCGTTATGTGGAATTGGATACGCTGACAAGATGGCTATTGGTCAACTTAATCGATTTGTACATAGTTTATTCAAATGTGGGTTTTTTAATATTTTAAAATTTTCGCGTTTCTTTTGGAGTTAAGTATATATATATATATATATATTTTTTTTTTTTTTTAATTGACTGTTGAAATACTGTAATCGTAATTTTAACCTAGAGCTATCTCGTGAACTTGTGATATTCGGATGTAACGAAAATCACCCAAAAAAATAACACGTCTTATGGTATTACGTTTAGCTAAGTACTTCATATGTAAATGTATAGGTCAAAAGGTTGATTTAAAACATTACTCACTTTACACATGAACGGGAGAAGATACAGGTAGGCCCTATATGGTACGGAAAAGCGTATACATTTTACTAACATATAGTCTTACTATGTTTCTGTATCATTGTATCATTCTGTTTGAAAATGTATAAATTACATCCCATATTTCCAAAGGGCCAATGACCTGAAATATAATAAATTACTATAAATTACTATAATAAAATTCGTTGAACACTTTAAACACAGATCATTTCATTTAACCTATTTTTTAGCCTATGTCCATTATTATTAACTGTCAGGTACAACAGATGCCTGAGAGTTCCTGTATACAAGCCCCAACCAACCAGTGTACAAACAAGAAACTTGTTTCTCTCGTTAAACAGACCAAGAGACATATTCCACAGGAATGTCTTATTGAATTTCGACGAGAACGTGACCCTAACCTTTGACCTGTTGATTGCACACCTGTGGACGCGTCCTAACAGTGGCGTGCCAACGGAATGATCTCACAGCGAAGTTTGTCACAGGTGCGGGCCTCCCTACAAAAAACCCAAACCCTCACGTCTTGTTCTCTGCATAAAAGAAGAGAAAAAACTTCACGGCTCCTAATTGATGTTGGAATGTAAAATGTGTCAATTAAATCATCTTGCCGTTTAGTGGAGTGGCTGAAATCCGATTCTGGTGTATAAAGGAACTATTCTGCGCTGTTCCGGCTCATTGCCCAAACGCAAGGCAAGCTTTCCAATTATTTCCTTCTTATAGCTGAGTTGGCGCCGAGTGTCCGACTCCCATACGTTTTGTGGCTACATACCGATACGTTACCGTATTGTTCAACGGCACTTGGGTGTTAGTGTGGGGTCGTGATACCACAATCGAGCACTATCTCACCGATTTCAGACACCAACCACAGCGATGTATGATAGGCAAACGCCGACATTGTGTTAGGGGACAATGTGAGCGGCGATCCCTCGTCAATCCGTTCCTTGTCCCCGTGTTGATACTGTCGCCCCAAGACAAACAACAGGGGACCGCCACGGTCACAAGTGATTCCAACTAGACGGGCGGTGGTACGGCTTGACTTTCGTTAAGTATCCCAACGGAAACTGTACTAGTATTATAAATGTAAAGGAACGTTGGTTTTTAACAACACGCAATAACATCGCTAAACATTATTAGTAACTAGTATCAAATGTTAAACATAACTAGTATAAGAGGAAAGGAAAACTGTCGAAACACAATTTCAGTTTACTAAATTATACCACCATCCATCCCACCCCATTTTTGGTCCTGAACAGATCTTAGAACTTGAACCTGAGATTCAGGTGACCGAACCTTCAGTAGATTTGGTCAGGTTAATAGTCCCCTTCCTCGCCCTGCCCAAACCCAAGTCACTCTGCTACTAACATCTTACTGTCCGCTCCTGCAATCGATTTGAGTAAAGCCAATGTTATCCCGTATTCAGATGACCTTTCATCCGACCAATCAAAACACCGACAGAACACTGACATGGAATAGCTTTGGGATATCTGAGCGAGATCTCTTGTGCAAATCAGACTTCGTGCCCAGAGCAGATATACTTGAACCTTGATTGACTATGGCCATGTTGAATAGTATCCACCCATTCCTAGATTTGGCTTATGTCGGAAATAACAACACTGATGTGAATTTTGACTCACCAATCACGGTGCACTAATTCAAACAAAACCAATTCATGGGTTATTTTGCGTTACAAACTTTTCAAACAGTGGTACCAGATGGGACGGTCCGTACCATCTTGGGAGACGAATGCTCATAGTAATTTTTGTCAAGGCTTACGTCCCTGGAGATGAGAAAAGTATGATAGCATTGCAGGACTCGCAGCTTTCTGTGTGTAACTATTCGCTTTGTTACTCTACCCCCAATCCACAGCAGTTATATTTTTACAGAATTGCTAATGGGTGACTATATAAAAAACCCATTGTGAATTATTGATCAGGATATTTAGCATAATACAACTTGAAAGATTGGGATGTAATGGATTGGAGAATTCGGATAAGTTAACGATATTGAAATCCTTTGAGGGTTAGAGTCTCACATAACAATTTTTCAGCAGAAATGTCAAATAAAGTTTATTCTCAGATATTCTCTTTGAAGGTTTTTATTGGAACAGAAGCTCTGTCGGACATCCAGTTAGTAACTTACTATGCAAAATGGATATTAAAAAGTTAATTATTTTAATTTACTGTTTCTTTTTTGTTTCATCAACAGTTAAAATTGGGCATGTAAATTTTTCACCATGGCCAATGAATTTTCAAATCCACTGACCCCATGCAAAGTGAATTAAAAAAAATTCTAGAACCCCTGCACCTACTATAGCATACACTTACTATAGCATACATCTACTATAGCATATAGCTACTATAGCATTCAGCTACTATAACACACAGCTACTATAACATACAACTACTATAACATACAGCTACTATACCATACAACAATTATAACATACAACTACTATAACATACAACTACTATAACATACAACATACACCTATAACATACAACTACTATAACATACAACTACTATACCATACAACTACTATTACATACACCTATAACATACAACTACTATGACATACAACTACTATAACATACAACAATTACAACATACAACTATTATAACATACAACTACTATAACATACAACTACTATAACATACAACTACTATTACATACACCTATAACATACAACTACTATAACATACAACTACTATAACATACAACAATTACAACATACAACTATTATAACATACAACTACTATAACATACAACTACTATAACATACAACTACTATTACATATACCTATAACATACAACTACTATAACATACACCTACTATAACATACAACAATTACAACATACAACTATTATAACATACACCTGCTATAACATACACCTACTATAACATACAACTACTATTACATACACCTATAACATACAACTACTATAACATACAACTACTATAACATACAACTACTATTACATACACCTATAACATACAACTACTATTACATACACCTACTATAACATACAACAATTACAACATACAACTATTATAACATACACCTGCTATAACATACACCTACTATAACATACAACTACTATAACATACACCTACTATAACATACACCTACTATAACATACCACAATTATAACATACAACTACTATACATACAACTACTATACATACAACTACTATAACATACAACTACTATAACATACAACATACACATACTATAACATACAACTACTATAACATACAATTACTATAACATACAACAACTATAACATACAACTATTATAACATACAACTACTATAACATACAACTACTATAACATACAGCTACTATAACATACAACTACTATAACATACAACAACTATAACATACAACTACTATAACATACAACTACTATAACATACAACTACTATAACATACAACTACTATAACATACAACTACTATAACATACAACTACTATAACATACAACTACTATAACATACAACTACTATAACATACAACTACTATAACATACAACTACTATTACATACACCTCCTATAACATACACCTACTATAACATACAACTACTATAACATACACCTACTATAACATACACCTACTATAACATACCACAATTATAACATACAACTACTATACATACAACTACTATAACATACAACTACTATAACATACAACTACTATAACATACAGCTACTATAACATACAACAACTATAACATACAACAACTATAACATACAACTACTATAACATACAGCTACTATAACATACAACAACTATAACATACAACTACTATAACATACAACTACTATAACATACAACTACTATAGCATACATCTATGACATACAACTACTATAACATACACCTATAACATACAACTACTATAACATACAACTACTATAACATACAACAATTATAACACACAACTACTATAACATACATCTATAACATACAACTACTATAACATACAACTACTATCACATACAACTACTATAACATACAGCTACTATAACATACAACTACTATAACATACAACTACTATCACATACAACTACTATAACATACATCTATAACATACAACTACTATAACATACAACTACTATACATACAACAACTATAACATACAACTACTATAACATACAACTACTATAACATACAACTACTATAACATACAACTACTATAACATACAACTACTATAACATACAACTACTATCACATACAACTACTATAACATACAACTACTATAACATACAACTACTATAACATACAACTATAACATACAACTACTATAACATACAACTACTACAACATACAACTACTATAACATACAACTACTATAACATACAACTACTATAACATACAACTACTATAAAATACAACAACTATCACATACAACTACTACAACATACAACTACTACAACATACAACAACTACAACATACAACTACTACAACATACAACTACTACAACATACAACCACAACAACATACAACCACAACAACATACAACCACTACAACATACAACTACTACAACATACAACTACTACAACATACAACCAATACAACATACAACCACTACAACATACAACTACTACAACATACAACCACTACAACATACAACTACTACAACATACAACCACTACAACAACTATAACATACAGCTACTATCACATAAGGTTACCTTTAGGGTTAGGGTTAGTTTTAGGGCTAGGGTTAGTTTTAGGGTTAGGTTTTGTTTTGGGGTTAGGGTTAGGGTTAGTTTTAGGGTTAGGGTTAGTTTTTGGGTTAGGGTTAGTTTTAGGGTTAGGGTTAGTTATAGGGTTAGGGTTAGGATTAGTTTTAGTGTTAAGGTTAGTTAGTTTTAGTGTTAAGGTTAGTTTTGGGGTTAGGGTTAGGGTTTGTTTTAAGGTTAGGGTTAGTTTTTGGGTTAGGGTGAGATTTCCTCTTTATACATTTATAAACATGGGTGGGGGGGGGGGGGGTAACAGGCGAAAATCTTTCCCAAACTTTACTTAATTAAATTATACAGATACACAACAGTTTTCTTTTTAATGATTGATATATATATATATATATATATATATATATATATATATATATATATATATATATATATATATATATATATATATATATATATTAACAAAGAAAATGGTTAATTATATTCATGAGGAATATCTAAAATGGCCGACAGGACTGCAATAGATACGACGAGTTTGTGCGAACCGTGGAAGACCTGCGTTATGAAAAGAATATCAATCACTCCAGCTAGGGGCCAAATCAATACGAGACAAAAATTACATCTAGCAGTCATTTAGTTTGGCCAGAAAGCAAAGGCTGCACAAACGTGCGGAGTTAGTTATCTCATAGCGCCACCTGGCGGTTCTAACGCAAACCAGGCCAAAATCAATATCTCACAAAATCGACCATCGTTCGTAATGGCCGAACAATAATTGATGCAAACAGTCGACAATTGTAAAATTATTTGTAGCCTCACAGGTTATTGATCTACGCAATTAACCAACCCTTGGATCTATTAGTAATGCCATATGTGAATTTGTATGCTGTGTAAAAATTATACATTAATAAAAAATAGATCATTTGTAAGTTAAGATGTTGATGATGATGATGATGATGATAATGGTGGTAACAACGACGATTATGATGACAATGACGACGACGATGATGACGATATATTTTAGTGGGAGATTATTTGCTACTTTCACATACGCTAAACGTATGGGTTTAGCAGCAATTTCCAGACATGCGCACTGGTTGGAACGAGACATAACAGAACTACTGCGATATCAGTTCTATGACCAATAGCACCTCAGATAGACAGTTACACAGTTATATAAATAATATACACATGTATGTGACTATTTACATAATAAATACATTACAAGTTTGTTTTGTTTAAAGACACTAAAGCACATTAATTTATTCATCATCGGCTATTGGACGTCAAACATTTGGTAATTCTACTATATTATCTTAAAGGTACCCGCTACAGTTTCCCATTAACAACAAGGAATATTTTATATGCACTTTTTCCACAAACATGATTTGACATGACATAAATGAGGAATGTATTATTATTTAAATAATAAATGTATAACTATGAAATAAATATATGCCTATTTAGATAATAAATATATCCATACTTAAGACTGCATTACCTTTGATACGATGAATGTATGACTATGTAAATACTATTTTTAGTACTATTATTTAATCATTTAAATAAGACATTCCTTACTACTGAACCTAGTTTATGGTATATACTGACAACCTATCACAGGGTTAACGTACCATTAAGACTGGTAAAGAAACCAGCAGGATAATTGTTAGAAATGGTTTCTGACGGATTAGTCCCACAAACTCACCGCTAAGGTGAATTGCTAATGTCGGTTTCAGATTAAATTAAGTGTATTGTTCCGCCGCAGTTACTGCGGTCGAAGCGAAGTCATCAATAAGCAACAGTTTTTGATTGTCTCCCATCAACCGTGAAAAATACATCCAAGCGGATAAGTTGTGATACGACTGCAAGACAATTAATACCGGACAGCTTTGAATCTGCCTGTTAAGGAGTGGGAAGTAACACATGGTTGGAGCCTCCCCCCCCCCCCACACACACCCACACACTCACCCCCATACCCATCCCGAAATGTATGCAGACCCAATTTCACCCCGGATCTTGATATATTCACGGTGATTAAAGAATACCCTGACCAGTGGGTTATTTCCCGCGCCAAACAGTGCTCTACGACTGGTATATTGACGTCATTATATACTGTTAATGCGAATGTGAATTTTAAAAACAAATTGTTGGTGGTTGGTAAGAATAACCTGTGTGGCGACTGTCGACTTCTTTTTTTCCACACAGACTTTAGTTTATGTCGAGTTTCGTACCTAGGGCTTCCAGACTGAACCTCTATACTGTTAATATTGTAAACAAAATATCTCCCCTTTTTTCAAATTTAACTAGTCTGTGGTTTATTGTAAAAAAACCATATACCTATGTCTATAATAATACATGCTCAGACAATTTTGGAAAATCATTTAACATTGGTTGTTATTGTTTGGCAATTAAAAGTATTAAACTGATAATATTATCTCTCTTTGTTAGTTACCGATAGGACTCCCTAAGATACTTGTGTTACCGAAGTGTTGTATGAGAGAACATGAACAACTCGGCAGGGGTTTAGGGTTTATTCTGGATCATCAATCGGGAAGGATATGAAGATCCCTGGTTCCAAGCATAACAATAGACAAATACATACACACACAAAGGCCCGACTGTGGGTCGGGTCTTTACAGAAGCATAATGCTGGTTGTCACCTACATGTCATGTAGTGAATGTAGTTTAAAATACCCGGTTACAGACTCCACTTCCAAATAAAATGATGTCAACATCATTTATCGGTGGCAATATCCACCTTCCAAATAAAAGTTTAGAAAAACAAAAAACTACATGGTTACACTTGTTTGTGCATTTTAGTTTGGAATAAAATTCAGTTTCTAACAGTATTCCGGAATGTTTGAGCATGTTTACATAACAATTTAAAAAAAAAATTAAATCTTCACTAAGCCTATAATGAAATGTATATTTGTCTGAATCATTTATACCATTTTTTAATCCAGTGCTTATTTGTTGTTAAAATAAATAAAACAAGCTATTTAAAGCAACGGAGTCCTGTGTCACGGAGATACGATGCCATTTTACATGCGCATTAATTTCTGTTTAGACGTCTTTCCTTTACAGACATAGAAATGTTTACAAACATTTTGTTTTAAGAAGTTAGAATAACTCTTCCAGTGAGATTTTGGCAATAATCCTAAAATATTAAAATGAAACAGTCGACGAAAATCAGATGGATAAGTAACAAAACAGAATCTTAATAAAGAGGATCCTCTGGCCTGTTATGTTCTCCCAGAAACCCACCCTTTTCTTTGAAATCAAATGTCTGCATAATTATATTTCAGCGCTTTTTTTCTTAGTTATTTTCATATATACAAGACATTTACATTTTGGTAACAAAACAAAAAAAGGTTTCATAGATTCGAGAAACCCGTGTTAAATATACCTATAAAACTCCGAAACTGACACCAGCTGTCCTGGAAAGAGTAAGACATAAGCGTATGAGCAAAACCTCAAATTCGGGCAAAAATAATACGAGATATTTGTGGAACATATGCTAACCTGAGACCTTTTTACCATCATTCTACCCTCAAAATTAGTTGTAATTCATTTGTAATTAGTTTGCAACCCTATATAGCTGTTTGGTAGTGATGCTAATGTGAATAAATGTTGTTATGCAGATTTGGACATTTTCGTTTAATTCGGGCATAAGCCAGCCTGTCCCCCACCTACAAAAATGAGAGCCGGCACGCCTATGCTGAGGACTGCTGAATCAGCACATGGATACGAGATTCTGTCTCATTTCATTGTGGAGATGTGGGACTGTTATGTGCAAATGAAGGCAAATGAAGGAAGGAATTGTTTTATTCAACGACGCGCTCGTCACGTTTTATTTACGGTTATATGACATCGTACATATGGTTAAGGACCACACAGATATTAAAGAAAGGAAACCCGCTGTCGCCACTTCTCAAAGCATTCATCTGTGACAATTATTTTTGTTTTGTCTGTTACAATAACACATATACTCTATACTGTGTTTTGTAATAGTTTAAAGTTTGTTTTGTTTAACGATACCACTAGAGCACATTTATTTTTAATCATCGCCTATTGGATGTCAAACATTTGGTAATTTTGAATATATAGTCTTAGAGAGGAAACCCGCTACATGTTTCGATTAGCAGCAAGATATCTTTTGTATGCACCATACCACAGACAGGATAGCACATACCACGACCCTTAATATACCAGTCGTGGTGCACTGGCTGGAACGAGAAATAGCCCAATGGACCCACCGACGGGGATTGATCTCACGCCGACCGCGCATCGAGCGAGCGCATTACCACTAGGCTACGTCCCGCCCCAAATGAGCACTACACCAAGTAACATCCGACTGGGTCCAAGTTTTAAGTGTACCTAACGTTTAGTGTATACGTAGTTGTATACGTAGTTCATGCCTAAGTGTTTTCTGTTTTAACTCGAATAAAACTATGACAATCTCAAAAAATATTACTTGCCGATTTAGGCATTTTGTGGTACCGATTATCGAGGTGGAATTCTTCTAACTACATTGTATATCAATAACTGAGAAATTGTTTACGCTCTAAAGTTAAACAAACTAGTCTCTTTCATGTGTAAATATATCTTTTAAACATCTTGAAGAACATGCATATTTTATGAGAATGATTTCTGAAAATCGAATGATTTGTTTGTTGAAGATGGTCCACATACATCGCTGCTCACGATGGTCGAATTTCAGGTGAAGGTACAGTTGTGTGGTGTACTGTGACGGTACTGTTGTGTGGTGTACTGTGACGGTACAGTGGGGCGAGGTACTGTGACGGTACTGGTGTGTGGTGTACTGTGACGGTACAGTGGGGCGGGGTACTGTGACGGTACTGTTGTGTGGTGTACTGTGACGGTACAGTGGGTCGGGGTACTGTGTCGGTACTGTTGTGTGGTGTACTGTGACGGTACAGTTGTGTGGTGTACTGTGACGGTACAGTGGGTCGGGGTACTGTGTCGGTACTGTTGTGTGGTGTACTGTGACGGTACAGTGGGTCGGGGTACTGTGTCGGTACTGTTGTGTGGTGTACTGTGACGGTACAGTTGTGTGGTGTACTGTGACGGTACAGTGGGTCGGGGTACTGTGTCGGTACTGTTGTGTGGTGTACTGTGACGGTACAGTGGGTCAGGGTACTGTGACGGTACAGTTGTATGGTGTACCGTGACGATACAGTGGGGCGGGGTACTGTGACGATACAGTTGGACGGGGTACTGTGACGGTACTGTTGTGTGGTGTACTGTGACGGTACAGTGGGGCGAGGTACTGTGACGGTACTGTTGTGTGGTGTACTGTGACGGTACAGTGGGGCGGGGGTAGTGTGTGGTGTACTGTGACGGTACAGTTGGACGGGGTACTGTGACGGTACAGTGGGTCAGGGTACTGTGACGGTACAGTTGTGTGGTGTACTGTGACGGTACAGTTGTGTGGTGTACTGTGACGATACAGTTATGTGGTGTACTGTGACGGTACAGTTGTGTGGTGTACTGTGACGGTACAGTGGGTCAGGGTACAGTGACGATACAGTTGGACGGGGTACTGTGTCGGTACTGTTGTGTGGTGTACTGTGACGGTACAGTGGGTCAGAGTACTGTGACGGTACAGTTGTGTGGTGTACTGTGACGATACAGTGGGGCGGGGTACTGTGACGGTACAGTTGGACGGGGTACTGTGACGGTACAGTGGGGCGGAGTACTGTGACAGTACAGTTGTGTGGTGTACCATGACGGTACAGTGGGGCGGGGTACTGTGACGGTATACCACACAACTGTACCTTCACCTGAAATTCGACCATCATGAGCTGTACAGTGAAGTGGTATACTGTGACGGTACAGTGGGGCGGGGTACTGTGACGGTACAGTGGGGCGAGGTACTGTGACGGTACAGTTGGACGGGGTACTGTGACGGTACAGTGGGGCGGAGTACTGTGACAGTACAGTTGTGTGGTGTACCATGACGGTACAGTGGGGCGGGGTACTGTGACGGTATACCACACAACTGTACCTCACCTGAAATTCGACCATCATGAGCTGTACAGTGAAGTGGTATACTGTGACGATACAGTGGGGCGGGGTACTGCGACGGTACAGTGGGGCAGGGTACTGTGACGGTACAGTTGGACGGGGTACTGTGACGGTACAGTTGGACGGGGTACTGTGACGGTACAGTGGGGCGGAGTACTGTGACAGTACAGTTGTGTGGTGTACCATGACGGTACAGTGGGGCGGGGTACTGTGACGGTATACCACACAACTGTACCTCACCTGAAATTCGACCATCATGAGCTGTACAGTGAAGTGGTATACTGTGACGATACAGTGGGGCGGGGTACTGCGACGGTACAGTGGGGCAGGGTACTGTGACGGTACAGTTGGACGGGGTACTGTGACGGTACAGTGGGGCGGAGTACTGTGACAGTACAGTTGTGTGGTGTACCATGACGGTACAGTGGGGCGGGGTACTGTGACGGTATACCACACAACTGTACCTTCACCTGAAATTCGACCATCATGAGCTGTACAGTGAAGTGGTATACTGTGACGGTACAGTGGGGCGGGGTACTGTGACGGTACAGTGGGGCGGAGTACTGTGACGGTACAGTGGGGCGGGGTACTGTGTCGGTACAGTTGTGTGGTGTACTGTGACGGTACAGTGGGACGGGGTACTGTGACAGTACAGTAGGGCGTGGTACTGTAATGGTACAGTGAAATGGTGCACTGTGATGGTACAGTGAAGTGGTGCACTGTAATGGTACAGTGAAGTGGTGCACTGTTTTGGTACAGTGACGTGGTGCACTGTGACAGTAGAGTGGGGTGGTGCACTGTGACAGTACAGTAGGGCGTGGTACTGTAATGGTACAGTGAAATGGTGCACTGTGATGGTACAGTGAAGTGGTGCACTGTAATGGTACAGTGAAGTGGTGCACTGTTTCGGTACAGTGACGTGGTGCACTGTGACAGTAGAGTGGGGTGGTGCACTGTGACAGTACAGTAGGGCGGGGTACTGTAATGGTACAGTGAAATGGTGCACTGTGATGGTACAGTGAAGTGGTGCACTGTAATGGTACAGTGAAGTGGTGCACTGTTTCGGTACAGTGACGTGGTGCACTGTGACAGTAGAGTGGGGTGGTGCACTGTGACAGTACAGTAGGGCAGGGTACTGTAATGGTACAGTGAAATGGTGCACTGTGATGGTACAGTGAAGTGGTGCACTGTAATGGTACAGTGAAGTGGTGCACTGTTTCGGTACAGTGGAGTGGTGTACTGTGACGGTACAGTGGAGTGGTGTACTGTGACTGTACAGTGGGGCGGGGTACTGTGACGGTACATTGGGGCGGGGTACTGTGACAGTACAGTGGGGCGGGGTACTGTGACAGTACAATGGGGCGGAGTACTGTGACGGTACATTGGGGCGGGGTACTGTGTCGGTAGAGTGGGGTGGTGTACTATTACGGTACAGTGACGTGGTTTACTGTTACGGTACAGTAAAGTGGTACACTGTGACCGTACAGTGAAGTGGTGCACTGTGATCGTACAGTGAAGTGGTGCACTGTGACCGTACAGTGAAGTGGTGCACTGTGACCGTACAGCGAAGTGGTGCACTGTGACCATACAGTGAAGTGGTGCACTGTGACCGTACAGTGAAGTGGTGCACTGTGACAGTACAGTGGGATGATGTACTATGACGGTACAGTGGAGTGATGTACTGTGACGGTACAGTGGAGTGGTGTACTGTGACGGTACAGTGGAGTGGTGTACTGTGACGGTACAGTGGAGTGGTGTACCGTGACCGTACAGTGGAGTGGTGTACTGTTACCGTACAGTGGAGTGGTGTACTGTTACCGTACAGTGGAGTGGTGTACTGTGACAGTACAGTGGAGTGGTGTACTATGACTGTACAGTGACTGTACAGTGGGGCGGGGTACTGTAACTGTACAGTGAAATAGTGTACTATGGTGGTACAGTGAAGTGGTGTAGTGTGACGGTACAGTGAAGTGGTGTATTTTCACGGTACACTGAAGTGGTGTACTCTCTCAGTACACTGATCTGGTGTATTGTTACAGTACAGTGTACACTGAAGTAGTGCATTATGACGGTATAGTGCGGTGGAGTAGCGCATTGTGAGACTCCAATTTACAGTAGAGTGATGCACTGAGACGGTGGGGTGGGGGAGGGGTGGGTGGGTAGTACATTGTTTTTATTCGAGATGTAAGAAATATTACACACTTTAATGTGGGACTATATTTAGTAGTGAAGGAATCAGGTGCAACAGTGATTCTTGTGCATTTCAGGGCCGTAGCTAGGATTTTTTTTGTTTGGGGGTGGGGTGGGGGTGGAGGACAACTGAGTAGTTAATAGTCTAAAACTCCTTAAACGGTTAAGAAGAGAATTGTTTTTAAGTTTCTATAATTTTTTCCTGATTTTTTTCTGGGGAGTTGACCCCCTTGCCCCCACTCCCCTCCCCGCTAGCTACGGCCCTGTCTTTCATTTATTTTGTTTCCAAAAGAGGAAAACGTTTTCTTTCGTTTTGTCTTTTGTTACAACGATTTAAATCCATATGTATTAAACTCGCTACCCTTTCGTATCAAATTTATGTCACTCGTGAAATAATGTTCAACTTTCTCGAGCTTTAGCTAATATCCTACAAATAAATAACTATTTTATGAGAATATATACTATATAAACCCTTTAGAAAAGAAAAAAATGAACGAGGTCACGACATGACCTATCGACTGCACACGATCATTTACATCCGACCGGCCATTCCTAGGCTGACCCCGGTAAGCCACCTGTGATGACCACAAACTCCCAACAATTACCACTAATAAGACCATTGTCACCTGGTCAGCCGAGTCGTCAAGGGCAGCCAAGCGGTGCGGCTAGTGCAATCAATGACTGGGAGGTCGCGAGGTCAAATGTGCACGAGCGAAAGGTCAGACCATTGTGGAGGCCGAAATAACAGCTTCAGACAGCCGTGTCCAGGTTGATTTGCCGTATTGGTGGTGTTACTTAGTGGCCAGCACACTTGATCATAGGAACACACCATGCAGGACAGTCCCGGATATACCACCAGTAGGTCTACCTAATTTATAGGAAGAAGGAGAAGTTGGCCACAAACCACAATTATTTACTGAACCGTACGGACGTAGTTCGAGTCACCTCCAGTCGTCATCTTATTCATGGTTAGGCCATCGGTCTACAAGCTGGTAGGTACTGGGTTCGGATCCCAGTCAAGGCATGGGATTTTTAATCCAGATACCGACTCCAAACCCTGAGTGAGTGCTTCGCAAGCCTCATTGGGTAGGTGTAAACCACTTGCACCGACCAGTGATCCATAACTGGTTCAACAAAGGCCATGGTTTGTGCTATCCTGCCTGTGGGAAGCGCAAATAAAAGATCCCTTGCTGCTAATCGGAAAGAGTAGCCAATGTAGTGGCGACAGCGAGTTTCCTCTCAAAATCTGTGTGGTCCGTAACCATATGTCTGACGCCATATAACCGTAAATAAAATGTGTTGATTGCGTCGTTAAATAAAACATTTCTTTCTTTCCTTTCACCTTATTCATATTAATATGTAGGGGAGGGCTGGAGGGGACTCGAGCTAGTACGGACGATATCTGGAGTGAGAGACAACACGTCTATTGGAGAGGGAGGTGGGGGTGTCACAGCCTCTATAGTTGGGAGGGGCACAGGCCATATTTGTACCTTTGTTTATGTAGTGTTGGGGAAAAAACCTCCGTATACTTTCGTCCTCGAGTGGGGATTGGGGTGGGGGGAGTACAGGTTCCGACAGCCCTCATTTACTCTGTATGTTTCCATATAGCATTAGTGGCTACAGCAATTTTATTAATATCAATAGGTCGGTGGAATGTGTTTTGTTTAATGCACATATGCCTGCCCGAGAAAGAACAACCGCTGTTGTCCGGCTTGTTCTCACGGGATATTGGTTTAAAATAACAATCCTACTAAACCTGGCCTCAGTGCACCCATTTTGCACTAAAGTACCTATTTGCATGGCCTGAAATTACCACAACGAAATCTTCAGTGTTACATGCCATAAATACATGTTTACCCCTGTCAACTTCAGTCTAATATTTGCCACTAGAAATCTGTCTGCCTTAAAATAATCAGTCAAACAGCATTACTTGTGTAGATATATGTTATGGTTTTGTTAAACAATTTTGTTTAACGACACCACTAGGACACATTATTTCTTAATCATCGGCTATTGGATGTCATACATTTAGTAATTTTGACATATAGTGTAAGAGAGGAAACCCGCTACATTTTTCCATTAGTAGCAAGGGATCTTTTATATGCACCATCCGACAGAAAGGTAGCATATACCACGGCCTTTGACATACCAGTCATATGCACTGCCTGGAAAGAGAAATATCCCAATGGGTCCACTGACGGGGATCAATCCCACACCGACCGCGCATCTGGCGAGCGCTTTACCACTGGACTACGTCCCGTTTCACCACAAAGAAGTCTTCAGTGTTAAAAGTTATATATCTTTGCAAATACATGCTCTCCTCTTGTCAAGTTCAGTCCACTAATTTCCCCTACAAAGCTATCTGCCATAAAATAATCACAGTCAAACAGCAGACTTACTTGCGTGGATATATTTGTGGTTTTTGGTCAACTAAGTTGAGAAATATCTGTGATCTCTAGCCATTTGGGGTCTGTAACGGATGGGACTCTAAATGAAAGTTAAAGTTTGTTTGTTTTGTTTAACGACACCACTAGAACACATTGATTTATTCATCATCGGCTATTGAATGTCAAACACATGGTCATTTTGACAGACAAAGAGAGGAGACCCGCTAAATGTTTTCATTAGTAGCAAGGGATCCACAGACAAGATAGCACATACCACGGCCTTCCATATACCAGTCGTGGTGCACTGGTTGGGGAACCCTAAATGAGTGCAGGGTAGACGTATTTGAACTTTAGTGGATTGGGACACATTATATAAGTTAGGGGTTGACACGATAAACATGTGGTCATCTCACTGGTAGTTACTGAGTTCTTATCTCTGTACCTACTCTACCCTAGAGTATCAGGTCAGTGCTCTATGACTGCATGTCAACGACCGTGGTCTACCCCACCCTATTTATGAGAAAGAGCATGGCAATATTGTCTGGAAGATTCACTACAGGACAGCCCCTATACAGCACATAATTACCTCTGTGAACATCGGTCTGCATAACAGGTAGTCGACTGCTGTTCCAAGGATAGCGTACTTGAACCCTGTATACAAGAACAAAATCAAATGATCATCTGACATCACCAATATTACGGTAAATCTGAAAAAGAAATAAAGAAATATAAAAACAACATCCACAATCATTGTATTTTTTAGCATTTTATTGTAGCCTAGTTTCACGAACCAGCAAGGTTCACACTATAAAGATTCGTTCTTGAAGCTGCTGTTTAATATTGAGATTGCATTATAACAAATGTCTTAACAACACCAACGCCAATGTTTTTTCACAAGGTTTGGCACTCTGGGTTAACGTTTTCTGTTATTTTGTGTCATTTTAATTTCGATATTGACCACCCATACGCAATTTTGTGCAGTGGGCTATATTGGATGGTATCCACTACCATCCCCTCGTTTGTCACAAACACAGTGCGTTTTAATTAAGTTGGCGAATACTTTTTGTCTTAAAACACAGCTCAGCGATTAACAAAACTATCGACGGAGAAAGTTTAAACGTTATCTAGACCACGTCAACACTTTATTTCTGTTTTTGATGAGCAGACGCCGAGGAACCCGTATCGTCTGCCGTATCTCCCCAACAGCGCAGAGCAGCAAGTACACAAACACAACACAGGGAATAAACATGTACCAACACCAGTTGCCTGTCGAGTTATTCAACGCCAAAAGAAATCTCCTCATTGGTAAGTACAACAAGCCAGAGAACAGGTGCTGAGTTTCAGAACTTTACTTCTCTTATCGTTCGTTCGAGAGCTTGGCGACCTTCTCACCTTTTGGTTGGCAAGAAAACATGGCGCCCATAGTTGACGTGTGATGGTGGGTGGGGAGCAGTTATGTACACCATGTGTCTTAATAGGCATTTCATTGTTTTAGGGGGGTGAGGGTATTAAAATTCAAACAAGCTGTCAGGGCCTCACATCTTTGTTGCTTGGGTCGGGACAGAAGTTAATGGTCAGTGATTAGGTGAGGAAGAAAAAGAAAAGAGAGAAAGAAAGAAAGAAAGAAAGAAAGAAATGTTTTATTTAACGACGCACTCAACACATTTTTATTTACGGTTATATGGCGTCAGACATATGATTAAGGACGACACAGATTTTGAGAGGAAACCCGCTGTCGCCACTACATGGGCTACTCTTTCCGATTAGCAGCAAGGGATCTTTTATTTGCGCTTCCCACAGGCAGGATAACACAAACCATGGCCTTTGTTGAACCAATTATGGATCACTGGTCGGTGCAAGTGGTTTACTCCTACCCATTGAGCCTTGCGGAGCACTCACTCAGGGTTTGGAGTCGGTATCTGGATTAAAAAACCCATGCCTCGACTGGGATCCGAACCCAGTACCTACCAACCTGTAGACCGATGGCCTAAACACGACACCACCGAGGCCGGTAAAAAAAGAGAGAGAGCAAGAGAAGAGAGAGAGAGAGAGAGAGAGAGAGAGAGAGAGAGAGAGAGAGAGAGAGAGGGAGAGAGAGATAGAGAGAGAGAGAGCACAGTAAGGCCAGAGATAAGAGCTATATCGGAGTAATGGAGAGAGAGAGATCAGATAGAGAGAGAGAGATACTCCGAAGAGAGAGAGAGAGAGATAGCAGTAAGGCAGTCATATAGAAAGTCTAGGCGGAGGAATGAGAGAGAGAGAGAGAGAGAGAGAGAGAGAGAGAGAGAGAGAGAGAGAGAGAGGGGGGAGGAGAGAGGGAGAGGATATATAGATAAGTGACCCCGACACACAGAGGATAGAGAGAGGTGAGATCTATAGATAAGTGACACACAGAGGATAGAGAGAGTGAGATATAGAGTGACACACAGAGAGGATAGAGAGAGACGAGTGGACCACACACACACACACAGAGAGAGAGAGAGAGAGAGAGAGAGAGAGAGAGAGAGAGAGAGAGAGAGAGAGAGAGACGGATATATAGATAAGTGAGAGAGAGAGAGAGAGAGAGAGAGAGAGAGAGAGAGAGAGAGAGAGAGAGAGAGAGAGAGAGTTTTGTACTCATAAAGATTACCACGTGCACTGACTGCGTTAGGGCCACTAACGAACCAATTATCTATCAGCCTTCAGCTTAATGACATAACCACTGGGCCATCGATGTCTGGAAGTAGAAATGAACGTGGTTCCTGTAGCTGCCTTTACCAGCTTGTCTGCCACGTGCACCTGGTTCCAAGCCCTCTAGGTCATCACGGGATCCATTTTGCTCGCAAACTAACTCGTTTGGAATGCCATATCTCTACTACTCTCTCGTTTACGTTATTGGTACAGACATCCTATTTGAACACGTGTCTGTAAGCGCTGTCACTAGTTACAAAGGCACTCATTCTTCTCGACAAACAACTTATGCCATGCAATATGACAAGTGTCATGTGGCTGGTAAATCAAAATGGCTTGTCATAACATGTTTTTTCGTTTTTTCTTAATAAAACGGCTATTTGGTCTTGCCTTAGCCGCCAGTTATTATTTCCGTGTGATATGATAGACATACAATAGCACACCCACAGCGACAATGAAATGAGCACTGCTGCTTGCACCTAACTAATTCACTGCAACCCACGTTACAAAAAATATCCCAACCTCAATCAATCATTGTGATAAAATGTGGTAATTTGAACCTGTATTCGCTTAATTCAACTCGATGATAATCAGATTATAGAAAAATCTTAGTAAAAGTCTTTAGATTTTTTGATATTTGTTTCCACGTATTCTGAATCAGATACCAATTTACTACATACAACATGGGAGAAAATTTGTCGTTTAAAAACTAATGGGCTTTTTTGGTTGGGTGGGTGTTTTTTGTTGTTGTTGTTGTTGTTTTGTTGTTTGTTGTTTGTTTTTGTTTTGTTTTTATTGTTTTTTAAAATGTTTTTTTTTTTTTTTTTATGTTTTTTTTTTTTTTGTTTTTGGGGGGGGTGTTTGTTGTTTTTGTTTGGGGGTTTTCTTTGCGGGATTATTATTATTATTATTATTATATTATTATTATTATTTTATTTATTATTTTTTGGGGGGTATATACAAGTATGTCAAGTATTTCACAAATAATACCTGTCTCGATGGTGCAGTTGTTAAAGTATCGGGTTTGAGCCTGGAAGGTGCTGTCTTGATACAGCTGTATCTGCTTCAAAGCAGGCTGAATGCATAGTTCAATAAAAAACAGGGTTTGAGGCCACCGACCTTATTCTTCAAGCTTTAACCATTAACAATTGTCCTCGACAAACATTCCTTATTACCTGAAGTGTAAGCTTACAACTTTATTGGATACTAGCATGGAAAAAGGGAAATGTTGATACATGTATTATGACCCAAATTCAAAATATAATGCTATTTGTGAGAAGCCCACGCAATAAATAATTTTAAGAAAAGAAGAATAGACAAACTCTTGTATTGTATGGTGGGACCGGTCTCAGTAGTAATAAGTAGTAGTATAGTGGTTAACCCGTCATCTCGAAGGCTGATAGGTGCCAGATTCGTATCTTGGTATGCGTTAACAATCTTCGTCACTAATCGCTAACCATTATATCACCCTGGTGACTATCATGATAGACTCCATGTTAACACTTCGTATTTACAGACGGAGATGATGATGATGATCATCATCATCATGCTGCATCTGACGATAATGATGATGTTGATGATTATGATGATGACGACGCTGATGATAATGCCGATGATGATGTTGATGATAAGAGAGTTACAAGGCGCCTACATAGTATTTCCTATTCTGCAGTGGATCCTAACATATCAAGGAATATCAGCTATGAGACCGCAATATACTAAAGAATGGAAGCAGCAGGTGTCAACCAAAAATCCAACATTCATTCTGAGAAACGAGTCCTGTTATGAAATATTACTTTTAAAGTCATTGGCGACTAAGACAAGACAGTTGGAAGCGAACACAAGATATCTCAGATTCCCAGACTGTGCCAGAAAGACGGCCACCATCATTTATCGCCGAACTTGACATTGTTATCTTCGTGCTCATCTAAAGAGGATCCACATCACCGATAACGTACTGTGTAGGTTAGCACACAGGCAAATCAAAGATGAGCAGACATTATGCAGGACTGTCCTGTTTAAAATCATGTTTTAAAATGAAACCTGGTCGGAGGGCATAGGGTGGGTATATAATGGGATCTACTGGTGATCTCGGACCTAATACACTAAACTCTCGCAACTTTGCGATCTCGCAGTGCAGTGCTAAAAGACTTGCAAAGAGGATGCTCTGTTGTCTAGCAGAGCCAAAGAGACTTTTGTGATTGAGGCCCCAGATCCTCAGAGCGCACTTTATGATGACTACCGAAGTTGTGTGGTTTGGATGGCAAATTGAACGTTGAAGAAGAAGCAGAAGAAGACGACGGCGATTATGATGATTGATGAAGATGAAGAAGACAGAAAACAATTTTAAAAACCCAATAAAACAAAGAACAAGATTAATAACATGAAAAAAAGAGGCGGAGAACAAAGAGGAGTAGAAGGAGAAGAACAAAGAAGAAGAAGAAGAAGAATGAGATGAAGAACAAGATGGAGAACAAAACAACAACAAAAAAAAGGAGAAGAAAATGAATAAAAGAAGAACAAGGAGAGGAGGTACAAGAAGATGGAGAAAAACAAGAAGACGGAGAAGAAGAAGAAGACTAAGAGTAATAAGATAATGGAGAACAAGACGAAGACAAAGAACAGGGAAAATACGTTAGATGAAGAACATGGAGAAAAAGCGAAGAATGAGAACACAACGACGAAGAAGATGTAGAAGAAGAAGGCCAGCAATAACGATATAACAAGGGACATTATATGACACGTAGTAGGTGGAACTATATTTCGCTCTCTTCGTCTAAAATGTGGTCAAGATGTTAACTTGTTCAGACACTGTTAGATGAAATCTAAATTGAAGTGCATCATTGCGCACCCTAGAAACATTAATGAGCGACTTGTAATCTACTCCAATTCCCTTCATCAGCAACGTGACATAGGTCGGTTTAGTTGAAGTGTCTTCAAGGTAACGGTTAAAAGACGGACTTGTCACAATGACGACATGACCTCGATTGCGTGATGCTAATGTCATTAGGGTTAATGCTGAGCTGAGGGTTTTTTCATCGGAGAATCTTTAGAGGACGACTGAAGAAAACGGACGCGTTCAGTAGAGGCGAACACCTCATAACGTTACGCCAGGTGGATGTTGCCATAGCCCAGTGGTAAAGCGCTCGCATAAAATTCGTTCGATCAATTTCGATCAGTCGGTAGACCTATTCTGTTATTTCTCGTTCCAGCTAGTGTTCCATAAGTTTAAACAATATTTATTTCACAAAAGAAATGGATTGGCAAACAGGCCATTGGCCTATATTAATGCCTCTCCACACATACTTTGTTACATACAATTTATAATATACACATATATCAGTTGACATGTTCTTCAGAGAATTAAAAACAATGACATAAGTTGTACTCAATCATAAAAACAAGTCTAAAAGACCATGAAATTAGTATGCTTGTCCATGCGTACACATACCCACGTACATAAATATACCCGATTTCCTAAGATTAACGTACATCAGTGATTCTCGCCCACCGCCCACAGTACAGCAGCCAAACTTGCAAGTTCCATAAGTAGTGAAACAAAGACCGTGGTATGTGCTTCTCTGTATGTAGGGTGGTGCATATAAAATATCCATTTGCTCTAATCGAAAAGAGTAGCCCATGGAGTAGCGGCTGCGGGTTTCTTTCGTTATCTGTGTGATACGTAACCATATAACCACGGACCTTCGGGTCTTGGTAGGAGTTTCTAGCTGTTTGCTTATCACTAGTCTATGGAACACATGCGCGCTATGCTATAGCTAGCAGGGGGGGGGGGGGGGGGCAACTGCCCCCCTGAAAAAATCCGGAAAGCATTATAGAAACTTAAAGAAAATTCTCTTCTTAACTGCTTAAGGAGTTTTAGACAATCAGCTACTCAGTTGCCCCCCCCCCCCCCCCCCAAAAACAAAAAATCCTAGCTACGGCCCTGATATATATATATATATATATATATATATATATATATATATATATATATATATATATATATTGGTCAATGACTGTTCCATCGATTGGTACTAATCAAACACCTAGAAACTCCATCCAGGACCCAAACACCCGTGTATATAACAATAAGCGTACGTGCTCCCATATGGATTACGTTTATATTCATATTAGCATTACTGCCAGACAGCTATATAGGGTTGCAAATTAATTACTACGCATTTTTACATGGATTACAACTAATATTGTGGGCAGAATGATGAAAATATATGGTGAAAAGTGTTCAGGCCAGCTAATTTTGCCCGATTTTTTCTATTGTTTTTGCCCGAATTTTAGGATTTTCTCCAGGACTGGGGGTGGTGGTGGGGCAGCCTCCCCCCTGCACACCCGTCTCGTACGCTTATGCATATAACTGTAAATAAAAATGTGTTGAGTACGTGGTCTCCGGGCCCCTCCCCCCGCCTACGCCACTGCTGAAGGCGACTCTGTTTATAAGCCGTACAAGCATATTATAATTATACTCAACAAAAAAGAAAGGAAAGAAAGTATACACATCAAAAAAAGTATTTCTACATATTGTTGTACTTCAGTGCTCTAAAACACATCTGAGCACATTACGCACATGCATCCTGTGTCTGAATGCTATTGATGACGTCACGGGCCCAGATGCAGGGGAAATGCATGATTTTCCAGTTAGATATTATGTTTGCCTACCAGCGAGGTTTAAACACAACAAATAATGTACACACTATTCATTTTAACCAATGTCTTGACCCCAAATAACTGCGATAGACAAGTTAGAATACACCAAGCAGGCATCTAGGACCAATTTCACTAAATATCGTAAACATAGTTTTGCACGTACTCATAAATGTACGACAAACGACACTTCGTATTACTACTAACAGTACTAAATTATAATTTATAGTTTGAAGTTTACACATTTCGTTTTTTGTTTTGTCCTTACAATGAGAGAGAGAGAGAGAGAGAGAGAGAGAGAGAGAGAGAGAGAGAGAGAGAGATTTCGTCACGAATGTTTTTCAAGATTGGAAAATTGCCAACCAAGTCTGTCAATCGGTATATTTGAATCGGCAGAGCCTCGAGCCTCGACAAATACCAAATAACTAGACGAGGTTGATATTTTACATATTAAAAAGCACAACTAGCGAATTCTATTTATCCTATAACACTTCTAAAATAACATTTTAATTCAATATTTAGTAAATCAAGTTCTGAAGTCGCCTCACCCGTTAGCACAAATGTAGTTTGACGTCACGCACTTCAACTAAATCTCATCAAAACATTACGCTGAGGTATACAAATCTTGTTGGTTGTAAACAAATGGCCCCATTGACATCGAAACATTATTAACTGAATTAATAATGGTGAACATCAAATGGGTTTATGACATGGATATTATGGGTAAGTTATAGAATAAATATATATATGTTTGAATCAGTTTTAACCAGTCAGCATTACTGCCCATCTGAGTTGCACATCTTTGCTCAAACTCTCCAAGAAACTGACTCGGATTATTTATTTCAACAGCTGAAGACTACAGTGTGTGTGTGTGTGTGTATCTCTTAACGATGTAATGACTCATATGTTTTGTAACCATAGTAGAATACAACATGACTATACAAGACTAGGTATAAAAATAATATTTGTTATATCATAATATGTTATAATTTATTTAACAAACTCGATTAAAACTCTATAATAAGATATATTATTGCAACATACGTGTAATGGTATTTTATGTATCGTATAGTTAATAAGTAAACCAACAAAGTCGTGTGTTTTGTAGTACACCACAATAATAGTTAATTACCCCAAATTAGTGTTGAAATTACTGCAGTAAAAAGTAAATGTAAAACAAACACGAATTAAAAAATAAATGAATAAAAATAAAAACAGCAGAAAAACCAAACAAAAACAAACAAAAACCAGCAACAACAAAAAAAACCCACACCGAAAAACATGACAAAATTAATATCCCAGTAATGCTGTATATTTAATCTAATAACCTTAATAACCATCTCTTTAGAATTTGCATTTGTTATTTTACAAATTAAAAAAAAATGAACTCTTTTGTTTTTCCCCCATGCTCTGCAAAATTTATTTGTCCATCACTTTGATAAACCATATCGTGACAAATCCTGTCCTCTAGATCGTTGTGAATTCGCATTAAGTTTCCTATTTCCTGTCACAACCCACGCATTCCCATTCCTGTTTTTGTTTGCTTCCTAGTGTTCAATTTATGATTTTTTTTTCTTAATTCCTGGCATAATTTTGCCGTTTTGTTTCAACTAAAAAAGGATTATTTTTAACGTAGACGCGTGCGTGTCGCGTGGGGGTAGTTCTGGAAAGCGCCAGGTGTTACAAGTTAATCAGCATCGCACCACGTGCATTCTGTCAACTTCCTTTTGTTTCCTTCCGTCGCCTCATATCGACCGGTTTCCGTGACCTTATAAGGTCAGTGTTTTCTATTTTCGACACCCAGGCAGGGAACACCTGGCGAGTGGAACAAACACGCACCGGTGACAGATTAAAACATGCTTCATTAGTCAGCGATCACAATTGGGATGCTTTGTTGTACAGACACCACGACTTTGAGGTTATCAGGGAATCCCCTCTTTGGCATTTTCTCAAAAACTGAGAGAAAAGACCTACTTTCGAAGGTTTTTCGAAGAACTGCAAATTACATTAATGATTTTACAATATCGAATTTTACACAGAACGTGTTTAAAAATTTCGATCTTAAATCATAGTGTCTGAATACAATTCACTTTGAGTTTTTAAAAAGTCATCAATAAAACTTAAACGTTTTACAATGCAATGGACGTTACATTTTACTACCGGCCTCGGTGGTGTCGTGGTTAAGCCATCGGACTGGTAGTAGTGGGTTCGTAGCCCTGTTTTAACGACTTAATGGGTAGGTGTAAGACCACTGCACCCTGTTCTCCCTCACTAACCATTAACAACTAACCCACTGCCCTGGACAGACAGCTCGTATAGCTGATGTGTGTGCCCAAGGACAGCGTGCTTGAACCTAACTTTTCCTTTCCTGTCAAAACCCACCAAGACCTGCGAGGACTGAAATGTACATGTTTTTGTGTCCCCCTCAATAGAAACCGTGCCCCTCTATATTAGATAGTGTGTCCTTTCCCGACCCTCACTCCATATATATATTTCCCACAGGCCTGCCTGTGCCTAGCCGTAATTCCTGGGTAGTAACGTTACCATGACGTTTTTCACACGAGAGAATATAACCCATATTCACCGGTGTCCCGCAGTTTCAAAGCAGTTCTCAAAGCATTCATCTGTGACAATTATTTTTGTTTTGTCTGTGATAATAACACGTATACTCTATGCTGTGTTTTGTAATAGTTTAAAGTTTGTTTTGTTTAACGACACCACTAAAGCACATTTATATTTAATCATCGCATATTGAATGTCAAACATTTGGTAATTTTGAATATATAGTCTTAGAGAGGAAACCCACTACATTTTTCCATTAGTAGCAAGGGATCTTTTACATGCACTATCCCACCGACAGAATAGCACATACCACGGCCTTTGATATACCAGTCGTGGTGCACTGACAGGCACGAGAAATAGTCGAATGGGCCCACCGACGGGGATTGATCCCAAATCTACCGAGCATCAAACGAGCGCTTTATCACTGGAGTACTTCCCAGCCCTGTAATAGTAATTAGTTTAGTCACAGTCTAATGTTTCGTTTACCACAGCTCGGTTTTTCACGTCTGGCTATAATGAATGAATGAATGTTTAACGACATCTCAGCACGAAAAATACATCGGCTATTGGTGTCAAACTAAGGTAATGCAAACAAACAAGGTGATGATCAATATAAAAATCCAAGATTTAAATAAAAACAGTGTAAAAAACTGTGCAAAAATACAAATAACACAGATAGATACTGACTTTTACTCAAAATTTCAATTTGTGCTGTATTGGCCATTCTCAAAGAGAATGTTACACCCCTGCACCACGGTGAGGTTACAGCACGCGCAGGGGTCTGGCTATAAATGCTATTGTTTAAACAAAATAATAATCATTTATGTTAATATGTAACATTCTTTGTTGATCGCGCAGCCTGTGTTTGTACTATTACTTATTTATTAAACGTTTTTTTTAAAGGATGCATTTTTTTTAATGATGAAATATTATTGGGATATTGCCATTCATCTATTGATTTATAATTGTTTCACCCCTTGTTCATATATTCATTCATTGTACAGGGTTGTTGTTGTTGTTGTTGTTTTTGTTTTTGTTTTTGTTTTTGTTTTTTTAAAACAACACTTGTTTTAAAGTGACAGTTCTGAGTTTCTGCCATTGTAACATGTTTACGAGCTCCTGGTTGATGACTAACATTATATATTAGAGATATTATGTTTAGAATATCAGTATCTGTATAAACAAGGTGTTTGTTAGTCGTCCTAATGTTGTAGTACCCCAAACCAGATTTTACTTTTCAATAATTTCGTACGTCCTCGTGTGCATGAAATGTCCCCTAAGTTACTCTTCATATTCTTTAAGTACACCATGAATTTCTGTAACCCGGCAACAACCGAAAAAATTACGTTGAAAGATGCAGCCCCCATGGCCAAATTTGGAAGAAAGGTTTAGGGTGAGGGGTGGGTAACGAAAATAGCTATAACTGTGTAATCAAAAGTCGTAGCACAGCACACGACCCCTCAAATTGTTTGTATTAGAACACTCTGTGTAATGAATTAAGCACGATGCAAATATGTTATTTAATTATGTCACTAGAGGTCAAAAGGTCATGATAACTGAACAAATTAAAAAAAAGTTGGTTATAATATGGGCTTTTATCCCGTGAAGGTAAGAATGGGGAACTCCGTGAAGCCAGCCGAGAGGAATTCCTCATTCATCCTGAGCACGATAAAGTCGATATCTTACGTCATTAACCTACTATTGTTTTTAGCCCTACACTCTGCAGATAATGCATTGTCCCATAGCAGAAAATCAAATTAATGTAGGCTATACCTGACCCCACCCCCGTCACTATCATCTCCCAACGCCTATGGATAAAACAGCAAAGACATTTTTATCTGCACAAGCCATAGACAAGACAGTATAAATGATGACATCGGATGTCCAGTTGTGGGGATTATTTGAGGTTGAGGTTGAGGTGTGAACCAATACAACCCCTGATGAGTAATCCCCCTCCCTTTTTTTCAAACTATTGTATGGCAGTCCTTTGCTTTTACGTTTTTTTTTGTACATTTTGGGTATAAAATGTACTCGTTTTGTAAAAGCAACCCTTTTCAAATGTCCCTGTATACGTTTTCTTTAAATTATGCCTACTTTATGTATTACCAAACCCGCAGGAACGGTATCGGGAGGGACGGGGGGGGGGGGGGCACAATCTCTGCTGGGGGACCCACAGTCTCTTGTGAGAGTAAACGGGGCACAAGCCACATTTTAAATAGTTATTTATATAGAATAGGCAACAACAAAAAACCCAGTACATTTTAGTTCTCACATTGCATCCCCCACCCCAACCGACCCCGGTTCCTAGGGGCCTGGTTACTAATTTCATTTATAATATATATATATATATATATATATATATATATATATATATATATATATATATATATATATATATTAGTAATACAGCATGTAAGTAGTGATAGGAATACAACACTTTGCATAATAGAAGTACATGTAACAACAATCGAATGCTAATTGAATGCGATGCGTGGTTCACTGCCCCGCCAGCTGTTTGCGGCGCAATGAGCGACTTGTGCTGACCCAGATCGATGACGACTCTAACAAGCTTCTGTCAAACTCATGCAGCAATTCCCGCGCAATATCGATTGTGGCCAGGTGGTCGTTCTACAAGTGTAACCAAATAGCACGCGCTGCTTCCCTCCTAAGATTGTGTCAATTACGCAAATAGCGTAATAAAGGAGTTCGTCGTGAGAACATAAAGACAGGCCAACGCTAAATCTAAATGGAACAAAGGGTTTTGATTCTAACAGCTAGTTACAATAGACTAAACATCAGCATCACTTCTAGCCAATGCGAGTGGGGGTGCAACTGTCCCCTCTCTAGAAAAAAAGAAGATGTTCTTAGTGCAGTAAAAATTTAGACTGTGGATTTATCTTCTGTACTTATTTTCTCTGTCCTGTTTTATAATGTAGGGATATGCAAAGTCAAGGGTGCGCCTTTGAGCAGTTTTTCGTTTGGCTTGTTCACCCTTTCATATGAGTTATATCAGTCATGTTAACGATTAATATATTCGACCTTACGTGACCGTGATCTTGATTTGGATTCTAAACCAAATTGCACGTTTGAAATGGAGATGTTTCCCCGAATATTTTGGTCAATGTTTATTATTAAAGTCTGAATTATGTATTTACTTTTTTTGTTAAATTATTATTTATATTCCATTGAAATATAAATCTAATGTGCACAATTTTAGCTTAACCATTTTGGTTGCCATCTTGAAATTATAATGGCAGCTGACCTAAATCCACATAAAGCAATATCTAAGTTCTGTGATCTACGTATGTATGGACTGCATTTCTTGGACTGCAACTAAGTGGAAACCGTAATTGTGAATCATACTGAGCGATACTTGGTTGAGGCGTATTCCACAATTGGTCTGATGTATCCATTGTATTCTAGCGTAAGGATTCCAGAGTTTGCTCCCAAACTGGTACCAGAAAGTTTCGTCACAAGAGCAAGTCTTGATGTTTTTTGCTTTGACACCATCTGTATATGGCTTCTATGTGAGTCTGGTATCCAGTTTTTTTACCAGTCTTAAGGCGGATGCAATCCTTCATTCCTGTAAAGGGAAGAAGGTAGTGCAAGTTTTTTTTGTTCTGCGTATTTTAAGTCCCCCTTTACTTTGTCCAAAAGTATATATTGTGTACAGCCTTTTGCATACTACTGTACCCATTGAAGCTGTACTTTCTGAAGATCACCAGACTGCGAAGTCATTGACATGAAGAGTATTTGAGGCTTGTTTTAACACATACGTTGTGATTCCATTTATGTATACAAGGAACAGCTTTTGACAGATTACACCCCACACTCCCAGGACTCCGTGATGCCGCCCAGCTTGACTCTGGCTGATATCTTCTGGACGGAAAGAAAGAAAGAAATGTTTTATTTAACGACGCACTCAACACATTTTATTTACGGTTATATGGCGTCAGACATATGGTTAAGGACCACACATATTTTAAGAGGAAACCCGCTGTCGCCACTACATGGGCTACTCTTTCCGATTAGAAGCAAGGGATCTTTTATTTGCGCTTCCCACAGGCAGGATAGCACAGACCATGGCCTTTGTTGAACCAGTTATGGATCACTGGTCGGTGCAAATGGTTTACACCTACCCATTGGGCCTTGCGGAGCACTCACTCGGGGTTTGGAGTCGGTATCTGGATTCAAAATCCCATGCCTCGACTGGGATCCGAACCCAGTACCTACCAACCTGTAGACCGATGGCCTAACCACGACGCCACCGAGGCCGGTAAAATGTCCATTGGTGACAGCATGTCAAGCAGCATTTTTAGAAACTCTAGACCCTAGTTTTGCTGCATTAGCCAAAACAAACTATAGACCATAAAACTCGTTTGAGTCCAAATATTGGTTTAGCTGCCAAACTATAGTACTGTGGCCTGATTGGGTAGACGGGTTGGTCCAATCTGATTTTACAATATGCCCCATTTCCGAGCTCAGCCTGAACGATCAGTGCAACATAAGACTACCTACACCACTGTTATCTGTCTTTACAAAGTGTCGTGTGACCCTCATACACAGACATAGGCTAGCTACTACAGTACACTTGGACATTGTTGGACGGCGGGCACTTTTCTTGTATTTATGTACTGTATAAACCGATTTTGTAAGCAAATCGAATATTAAATTGATTTTATAATCAAATCGAATAAACGAGAATAAGCACGAGACATTTGAGAACATTATCAGTATTAGACAAATATACATGATGTGAAAAGATTTATGCACATATGTATTATAGACTTCAAGCCAACGCATACCACAGTTGTTGTATTAGAATACATGCTTCATGTGAAACCATTGAATTATTCCTCGTCCACAACCTATACCGAGTTTAGCCAGACAAAGGCGACCAAATTGTGTGTTTTTGTTGTTGTTTTTGTGTGTGTGTTTTTTTTTTTTTGGGGGGGGGGGGGTTGTTGTTGTTTGATAAATAATTCACTTTGGTACTTTTTTAAGAGTGTTCGATACCGCCGACCAACGATGTTCAATGAGGTATTTATGAAAATTCACAAAGATGTTATAATGTACGGCGACTCCTTAACTCTCACTCTGTGTAGTGGCTATATCCCCACCCACTGACTTCTTAACTCTCACTCTGTGTAGTGGCTATATCCCCACCCACTGACTTCTTAACTCTCACTCTGTGTAGTGGCTATATCCCCACCCACTGACTTCTTAACTCTCACTCTGTGTAGTGGCTATATCCCCACCCATTGACTCCTTAACTCTCACTCTGTGTAGTGGCTATATCCCCATCCACTGACTTCTTAACTCTCACTCTGTGTAGTGGCTATATCCCCACCCATTGACTCCTTAACTCTCACTCTGTGTAGTGGCTATATCCCCATCCACTGACTTCTTAACTCTCACTCTGTGTAGTTGCTATGTCCCCACCCATGGACTCCTTAACTCTCACTCTGTGTAGTGGCTATATCCCCACCCACTGACTCCTTAACTCTCACTCTGTGTAGTGGTTATATCTCCACCCACTGACTCCTTAACTCTCACTCTGTGTAGTGGCTATATCCCCGCCCACTGACTCCTTAACTCTCACTCTGTGTAGTGGCTATATCCCCACCCACTGACTCCTTAACTCTCACTCTGTGTAGTGGCTATATCCCCACCCACTGACTCCTTAACTCTCACTCTGTGTAGTGGCTATGTCCCCGCCCACTGACTCCTGAACTCTCACTCTGTGTAGTGGCTATGTCCCCACCCACTGACTCCTTAACTCTCACTCTGTGTAGTGGTTATATCCCCACCCACTGACTCATTAACTCTCACTCTGTGTAGTTGCTATGTCCCCACCCATGGACTCCTTAACTCTCACTCTGTGTAGTGGCTATGTCCCCACCCACTGACTCCTTAACTCTCACTCTGTGTAGTGGCTATATCCCCACCCACTGACTCCTTAACTCTCACTCTGTGTAGTGGCTATATCCCCACCCATGGACTCCTTAACACTCACTCTGTGTAGTGGCTATGTCCCCATCCATGGACTCCTTAACTCTCACTCTGAGTAGTGGCTATATCCCCGCCCATTGACTCCTTAACTCTCACTCTGTGTAGGAATCAGCACAGATTTGCGAACCCACTACGTACCAGCCTTGAGTTCGATGGCTTAACACAACACAACGTTCATTCATTTATACTTATTTTCAAGCTTATATCCTATTAAGGTTCGAACATGCTGTCCTGGGAACACACCTCAGCTAGCTGGAGACAGGACTGGTTGTTAGTTGTTAATGGTTAGTGAGAGAGAAGTCGGTGTAGTGATCTTACACCTATCCATCGAGTTGTCAAAATCCGCCCTGGGTGGGAGCCGGTACCGGGCTGCGAACCCAATACGAACGAGCCTTAAGTTCGATGGTTTAGCACAACGCCACCAAGGCCCGTTAGAAGCGATCTCCTCCCTCCATATAATTATATCAACGATTCCGACCGCAATCGACGGTGTACGAACTTGTCAAAAGTGTCATCTTAATGATGAAACAAGAGCAATTGTTGTTCTTGAAACACCTGCTCATATCGGCTGGCAGGTGGCACATGTAGCTCTCAAGCCGTTTCAAATAGCACGGCGAGAACGCGGAGTTAATTAGCAGTTAATCTTTCTTACACACCATTTCGGTCATATGTCTTTTTACTGACGTTATCCAAAAGTCTGGGGTAAACTGAGAAAGGAAACTTCCTTCATTAAAAAGCTATAAATAAATGACGTATCACTTACCGGCGTCAGCGGCGCAGTGGTTGTCGTGTCACCGTGTAAACGTATACTTTCCATGGTGTTGGCGTTGTAGTAGTTAGAACAAAGTTTGATTCGTTTAACGACACCACTGAGTACATTGATCTATTAATAACTGATACTAAAAATGTAAGCGCCTGATTCCTGAGAAATTCTTTTTTTTTTTTTTTTTTTTTTTTTTTTTTTTTTTTTTTTTTTTTTTTTAACGATACCGCTAGAGCACAATGATTTGTTATTCATCGGATAACAAACATTTGGTAATTCTGACAATGTGACATACATGTAGTCTTACAGAGGAAACCCTCTACAATTTGTTTTTATTAGTAGGAAGGGATATTGTGTATGCACGATCGTACAAACAGGATAACACATATCACAGTCTTTGATATACCAGTCGTTGTGCACTGGTTGGAACGAGAAATAGCCCATAAGCCCACTGGCGGGGATCGACCCTTGACCGAACGCGCATCAGGCGAGCGTTTTACCACTAATGGAAACAAGTATCTGGTTTTCTCTGAAGAATATGAGACAAATGTTTGAAATCCAATAGCAGATTATTAATAAACCAATATGCTCTAGTGGTGTCGTTAAACAAAATAAACTTTAACTTTCGTCTGGCCAACACTGTAGGACATCTAAATACACATACCTAAATCTCCTCCCTCCCTCCCCCTCTCTCTCTCTCTCTCTCTCTCTCTCTCTCTCTCTCTCTCTCTCTCTCTGTGTGTATGTATGTATGTATGTATGTATGCATGCATGCATCTATCTATCTATCTATCTATCTATCTATCTATCTATCTATCTATCTATCTATCGATAGATAGATAGATAGATATATATATATATATATATATATATATATATATATATATATATATATATATGGCCCCTCATAGTTTGTTGGCATTATTCAACTCCTTTGTATATATTGATTATAATGTAACAGGATTTTTCAAAGTTCTTAGTTATGTCAATTTTTGTGTTGATTGTGTTTAGTTAAGTGTACTGATTACAAAAATGTCACTACTTCTTCTAGAGTGTTAGTTTTAGGCATAGAATCTCACTTTCACTATTTTTAGGAAATGTTTTATCAATTTATCAGATTTTTCGCTCCAAAGACATATACAGAACACTATATTGATGGATTTTTTATAACATTTATTAACACAAATATTCAGATATAAATCAACAACAAAGATTACAAATCACAAATGAAAAGTTATTCGTACTTTTCGTCGATGACATGATGAGTCATCACATACTAACCCCTACAGATAGTCACCCATCATGTTGCAGTCCCATTTTCCTTGATATCTTCTTTCCATAGTTGATATATATTGGTGAAATCTTTCGCCGTGTTCTTCACTGATGTCACTCATATTTTCACTGAAGAAATTTAGGTGAGAATGAAGGAAATGCAATTTCACAGACATCCGGCATCCAAGCTTTTCATAAGTCTTCATCAACTTTTCTATTAACTGTTCGTAATTCCCACTTTTGTTATTCCCAAGGAAATTTTCAGTCACTTCTCTAAACGACCTCCAAGCGTTTAATTCCTTTGATGTAATTTTTTCTTCAAATTCTTGTGACTGAAGCATCTTGCGAACATCTGGTTCGGTGATAATACCACATTCGATTTTTGCTTTTGACAGATGTGGAAACGTATTGGAAATGTATTTGAAAGCTTCGCCTTCTTTGTTCAGTGTTTTCACAAACTGTTTGACAAGCCCAAGTTTGATATGCAGTGGAGGCATAAGAACTTTCTCTGATTCTACCAAGGTCTGGTACTTCACATTCTGTGTGCCTGGAATAAAGTGTTCTCTTTGAGGCCAATGTCTTTTGCGGTAATGTTGAGATGTGGCACGACTGTCCCACAGGCAAAGAAAGCAAGAATGTTTTGTATGGCCTCCTTGGAGTCCTTTCAAGAAGTTAAATCTCTGGGTCCAATTTCACAAAACATTGTAAGCCTAGTTTTGCACGTAAATGTAAATCTACGACTAAACCACAATTCTTATTACTATTATAGTTCCACAAATATAGTTAGAAGAACACATATTGCCTTTTCTTTTGTCTTTAAAATACTCCAGCTTCCGTAATGATGTAACTTTCTGCGTGAAATTGATGCCAAACGCACGACCGGTATAACTGCTAGTAGCAGACGTAAAGATGTTTAGTGAGATGATTAAAAGTCGTAGATGCCACAGTGCTTAACAGACAGACAGAAAGAAAGACAGACAATTTATAAACGTCTAACCATATGTACATACAACACATATATTCAAAATAAAACACACATAAAATTACATAAGCCATTCCGTGTGTAAGAAAGAGAGACCATATAGTTAACAATATGTTTACTCTGAACAAAATTATCTGCAGACAAGACTTAAGGCTCAAATAAACTGGATTCGGCTTGTGTGTATGTATGTGTGTGTGTGTGTGTGTGTGTGTGTGTGTGTGTGTGTATGTGGTGTGTGTATGATGCATGTGTGTGTGGTGTGTGTGTGTGTGTGTGTGGTGTGTGTATGTATGTGTGTGTGTGTGTGTGTGTGTGTGTGGTGTCTGATGTGTGTGTGTGGTGTGTATGTATGTGTGTGTGTGTGTCTGTGTGTGTGTGAGAGAGCCTGTGTGTGAGAGCCTGTGTGTGTATGTCTGATGTGTGTGTGTGTGGTGTGTATGGCGTGTGTGTGTGAGCCTGTGTGTGTATGTCTGATGTGTGTATGTCTGATGTGTGCGCGCGCGCGCGCGTGTGTGTGTGTGTGTGTGTGTGAGAGCCTATATGTGTGTATGTCTGATGTGTGTATATGTCTGATGTGTGTGTGTGGTGTGTGTATGTATGTGTGTGGTATGTGTATGTGTGTCTGTATGTATGTGTGTGTGTATGCGTGTGTGTATGTGTGTGGTGTGGGTGTGTGTGTGTGTGTGTGTGTATGTGTGCGTGTATGTGTATGTGTGTGTGTATGTCTAATGTGTGCGTATATGTATGTGTATGTGTGTGTATATCTGATGTGTGTGTGTCTGTGTGTGTGTGTGTGTATCTGTGTGTATGTATGTATGTATGTGTATGTGTGTGTATGTGTATGTATGTGTGTGCGTGTGTGTGTGTGTGTGTGTCTGTGTGTGTGTGTGTGGTGTGGTGTGGAGGAATGACTTTTGCGTTTGATGCATCTCCGGCTTGTGTTTTGGGACACCATACACAATTATTTCATTGCGGCTAGCCCCGCTGACAGACGGACGCATCGCACCCATCCAGTCTAGACATTCTCATTGAAACTACTGTATTTCGATTTGTTTCAGCCGGATCGCACGCACACATCCAGTCTATAAGTGTTTGGTGTCCGTCAACTTGATTCATCTATCTACTGGCGGTACTGGTAATATACAGACTAGAACGAAATTGTACACCAACAGATATGCACTGGCGTAGCTAGGATTTTATAGAGGATATGGGGGGGGGGGGGGGGGGGGGGGGCAACCCACTAGTGTATGATTTTATACAGTTTAATACAGTAAACAAAGAAAAAGGTCTGATGTGGGGCATTGTCTCCCCCCCCCCCCCCCCCTCCCCCCTCACTACACCACTAGTAATATGAAGATGAACAGAAATTTATTTACAAAAAGTAGAAATGTTATATTCATTGTAAAACAATATCGGGCCACAGCTTGATTGCCGTCATGGTACATTGAAAGTTTAAGTGTCGCCGTCACGGTACGTTGCTCACTCAAATCACCGTTTGGGGGTGTTAAAAACTCTAACAATTCATACCCCCTTTCTGGGGTCACAGATGGTGAGAAAATGTTTGATGCCACTGTCTATATGTGATTAACAGAGGTGACATAAATGACTATATATGTATACACACAATGGTATGATATATTGACGCCATACAGCTAGAGACTGCAGTGATGGATCTAGAAGCAGAGCCAGGTGGCCTGCCTCGCCCTCTAGCAGGCTGTTACAAAAATGCCTATATTACAAAAAACATATAATTACAGTTACCGACCTCGGTGGCGTAGCAGTTAATCCATAGGTCCCAGGTTCACATCCCGTTACCGGTTCCCATTCAGAGGAGGTTTTAAAGACTTAGTGGTTATATAAGGCGTAATGCTAGGGAGACACCAGCCGACAAGCGTTCATCGTATATCGGGGATACACGCACACACAGGTTCACGCACACAGGCACACACACACAGGCTCACACACACAGGCACACACACACACAGGCTCTCACACATAGGCTCACACACAGGCTCTCACACACAGGCTGTCTCTCTCACACACACACATGCGCGCGCACACACACGCACGCACACACCCACCCACACAGACACACTCACACACAACACACACAGACACACATACATACATACACACACACACTCGCACAGACCCTCTCTCTCTCTCAAACACACACACACACACACACACACACACACACACACACACACACACACACACACCTAAATGCCGATTAACGTTTGATTACCATTTGAACATTTCTTTAAACACCCAATTAATTCCCTGGTGTTTATGTGAGTCCCCCCACCCACAAATTGTCCTCATACACAATTTCAATCTAATTAAAATTAGCTCTACTGGTATATACCAGTAGATCTAACAGCATTGCGTGGACTCCAATGTCCAGGTGACATTTCATCTATAAATAACAATTTAAATATCGACCAATTACACTTCGCCTTTTATAGCGTTATTCAGGAGCATACAGATTCTAAAAATATCGGGCGAGACTATTTATGCAATAGGCGAACTTGTTCGTCTATTTCAACATTGAAAAAACAGGGGGGAAAGTGCAGTAATAAACTCTGGATTGTATACTGGTTTAAAAAGATTTTATGGCTATACCATCACGGTTTTTTTTAAGTCTTGAAACAAATTTTATATAAAATTTTATATTGAAATTAGTTTCCGGCATACTTCGTAATTCACCCGAATCATTTCGTATACCCTCGGCATAATCCTGAATGTTTTCAAATTCTTTTCAAATCACTGGCATGAGTTTGCAAGTAAGGTTTTGATGGTCAAATGAAAGGTCAACTGGACATGAGCTCCAACGGGTGCTGTTAGATCCACATGTAATAGTGAAGCTAATTTTAATTAGATTGACACAATTTCAAATACAGGCCTCGGTGGCAAAGTGCTTAAGCCAAGACAGACAAGATAATACATATGATGACTTTAATATGCCAGTCGTGGGGCACAGCTTGTGACGTGGAAAACAAACAAACAAACAATGGGTCCGCTTTAGAAGTTCAATCAGATTGACGTAGATTCAGTCTCAGTAAATCTCTAAGTTCTTTAAAGGCTCGTATAAACTGGATGCGGCGCTTACGTGCGGTCCGGCTAAAAAAAATAATACAACTGAAATACATTAGTTTCAATGAGAACTCTCAATGGGATGTGTGCGATGCGTGCGTCTGCTAAACGCATGCGGTCAGCCGCAAGGACATAATCGTATATATGGTGTGCATGCCCAGAACGCGCGCTGCAAACTCACCAGACACAACAGCCGAACCGCGCGCATCGCATCGTCTTTATGAGCCTTTAAAAGGCAGTGCACACCGACAATTCAACACTGTGGCTGTTGTGGCAACAGAAACCATAGTTTCGATCGTTTGTAGGCCTATATGTTACAGATGATTATTTATGCTAATGTTTTTACATGTATCAATGTCCAATAAATTCATATTTATTTATTAAACACTAAACTGTAATGTGTAACAAGCACAGAGAGAAGAACGTAGCGAACATCTATAATCACGGTGACATATATATCACAGGTGGTGCTGGTGATAAGGAGGTTTGATGGACGGGTTGTTACGTCATAATGACATATAAACGGCCATTCCACGTCAGATGTGACCCATGCATCTTTCAGATTCGTAATCGGGCAAACTGGCTTCTGTAATTTGAAAGTTAATATATACCAGTTGGTATTCATACAGATTCAGTTAATATTTATTTATTTATTTATTTACATATTTATTTATTTATTTATCATCACCATCATCATCATCATCATCGTCATCGTAGTCGTCATCATCATCAACAACAACAACAACAACAACATCACCATCACCACCATCACTATTGCTGATGTTGATGCTACAATAAGAACTACTACTACTACTATTACTACTACTACTACTACTACTATTACTACTAGTAGTAGTAGTAGCAGTAGCAGTAGCAGTAGCAGTAGCAGTAGCAGTAGCAGCAGCAGCAGCAGTAGTAGTAGTAGTAGAATTAGTAATTGTAGCGGTAGTGGTAGTAGTAAAAGTTATCGTAGAAGTAGTAGTAGTTTTGATTACCACTTAAATGATCCATTTCTGAAATTCAAACAGTACTCCTTTTTTAAAACAATAATCCGTACGTATAATATACCATTCATATCGGTAATACTTGAATTGTGGCGATAATACATTATTTGCGCGCTGTTTTCAAAGGGACACAACCAAGTCAGGCGTGAGGCTCGACAGAAGTTTGACGCAGTTATCCTATACCACTAACCCCTAACAATAACCATCAAGCAAACAGCTCAGATATATGAGGTGTGTGCCTCGGAGCAGCGTGCTTGAACTTTAATTAAAGTCGCTTTCAAATGAATGAAATGCTTTTTGCGATAACACGCAAAACGTGGTCGATTTATAGGCTTGATGTACAGCAGTACGTCTCGGATCCTAATCTTAAATGGGCCATCATGATTTTGTAAGATGTTTCTAGCTAATAAAATTGTATAACATCTAAGATTGTTGTTTAGAATATCAGTGTCTGTATATTCATTGTGTTTCTGATCGTCCTACTGTTTGTAAGCAGTGGATTCGACTCACAATAATTTCGTACGTACGAAACAAAAACATATCAAGAAATACAAGGAAGTTTGACGTAGTACACACATTAGGACGACCAAAAACATATTTAATATACAGCCATTGATATGTTATGCAGAAAATAATATATTCAATATGTAATTATAGTCGTTAAAAAGTCTGTTAGTCGTCAACACCTTAACAATGGCGGAAAATTCAAGACAGTATCTATTTAAAGTCGGAACAGAAAATAGCTCTGTGCAAAAACAAAGAAAGAAAGAAATGTTTTATTTAACGACGCACTCAACACATTTTATTTACGGTTATATGGCGTCAGACATATGGTTAAGGACCACACAGATTTTGAGAGGAAACCCGCTGTCGCCACTTCATGGGCTACTCTTTCCGATTAGCAGCAAGAGATCTTTTATTTGCGCTTCCCGCAGGCAGGATAGCACAAACCATGGCCTTTGTTGAACCAGTTATGGATCACTGGTGGGTGAAAGTGGTTTACACCTACCCATTGAGCCTTGCGGAGCACTCACTCAGGGTTTGGAGTCGGTATCTGGATTAAAAATCCCATGCCTCGACTGGGATCCGAACCCAGTACCTACCAGCCTGTAGACCGATGGCCTAACCACTACGCCACCGAGGCCGGTATGAGGATGGAATGTAGCCCAGTGGTAAAGCGCTCGCCTGATGCACGGTCGGTCTGGGATCGATCCCTGTCGGCTGACACATTGGGGTATTTCTCGTTCCATCAAGTGCACCACGACTAGTATATCAAAGACCGTAGTATGTGGTCCTGTATGTGGGATGGTGTATATAAATAAATGTTTGCTGCTAATGGAAGAATGTAGCGGAGTTCCTCTCCGAGACTGCATGTCAAACTCACCAAATGTTTGACATCCAATAGCCGATGATTAACAAATCAAAGTGTCCTAGTGATGTCATACGGACATGGACAGTGTCTGTCCTAGCAGAGTTATTGCCCTTGACAGTGTGTATTGGACCTCCATTTCCTACTTGAACTGTTACACCTGGATTAATTTTATGTAATAAAATGGCCATAATGGACATTTTATATGGTACACTTTAGGTAAACAATCCTTTTATGTGAACTAATGTCACTTTGAACTAATGTCATTTTTTTTTTTACAAGATATTGTATATGTACTACGTAATCAACTACATGTTTACCATATACTTTTCAAAAAACCTATCACTTATAATTTGTAAATTATTCCCTATTTTTTGCAAGAAGTAGTTTTGCTTTCCTTCCAAATAACAATTAACAACACATTTTCATTTTAAAAAATGCATTTGTTCATTAAACTAATCTAGTGGACATAGCAGACCAGGTTTAAATTATATTAAAGAGACATTCCTGAGTTTGCTGCATTGTAACATGTTTCCTACTAATAAAATATTTCTACGATTAAACTTACATATTAAATATATTTTCTTGTTTAGAATATCAGTGTCTGTATATTCAATGTGTTTTTGGTCGTCTTAATATTTGTAAGAAGCTGAAACTGGATTTTTTTCTTCAAATAATTTCGTACGTACAAAAAAAAACCACAACATATTTTAGGAAATAAAATGAAATTTAACCTAGTACAAATATTAGAACGATCAAAAACACGTTTAATATACAGCCACTATTATTTTATGCAGGAAAATATATTTGATATGTGATTACAATCGTTAAAACGTTTATGTTAGTCGATAACATCTTTAAAATTACAGCAAACTCAGGAATGTCCCTTTAAGTTACTTATCATAACTACTCTAATGAATGAAGTAACTTACAGTAAAAACTCCGATTATTTACATTTAATGATCAAAACAAATCGATACAATAATACAAACTACACAATGTAGTAAGAAGGCAACATGTCTAAATACATTCATTTGTGGGTTCGTAATCAGATATAAATTATTCAAGAGACACTGACAATAAAAAATTCTGTCCCGATCGATACAACCGACATTTGTCGAAGGTAGCGATTAGGATCTGCACGAGAACTCGAATACTCGGGTACGGGCCGAGTCTAGCAAGACTCGAGTCCGTTCACAGGATAGTCGGGTTAAACGTGCTAATCTGATACCTTTTTACCATGTATTTCCATCATTATATCAACAAAATTAGTTGTAATACATATACAAATGCACAGTGATTCGTTTGCAACCCTATATAGCTGTTTGGTAGTTATGTTAATATGAATACCTGTTGTTACCCAAATTCGGGCATTTTCTTTTAATTCGGCCAAAACCCAGCCTTCCCCGCTATGAAAATGGGAGCCAGTACGCCTATGAGGATTAATCAACAGGGGCCTGATTCACTAAACTCTCGTAACTTTGCGATATTGCAGTGCAATGCTAAAGGACTTACAAAGAGGATGCTTTGTTGTCTGGTAAAGCCTAAGAGACCTTTGTGAATTAGGCTCCAGGTGTCGTTGGGGTTATACACAAGAAGATATGTTGCTATCTTCATCAACATCAAGGACGACGACGGCAAGTTTGGTTGAATAAGCAGGGCCGTACCCTCCGGGGGGGGGGGACAAGGGGGGGCTGCTGCCCCCCCCCCCCCCCCCCCCGAGAATCTTGTCCTTTTTTTTTAATTATATATATCTCCAGTAATAGCATAGAAATGTTTAATCTTTATAGTATGTTAAAAATTATTTATAAAATTTAGTGCCCCCCCCCCCTGGATTTTGGTCAGGGTACGGCCCTGATAAGGTTCTTTATTTCTGGATAAATGGAAGTTAAAACCCTATATAAGAAAACAATGGCAACGTGATTACAAAATATATAACAATATCACCCACAAAAGTATGAAATACACTCTCTGCAGCATATCAGTAGATCATTAAGAAATAAGCAACAGGCATTTACATAATATCTATGGATCATATCTAAGTCAGTCTAAAATAATGTCAATATTTAGAATACAATAAAAAATAAAACCAAACTACTACATGAATTGCATATGCTGCAGGTTCACTGCACGGGTGATAACAAAAAGTATACAATAATAAGTAACGGCTAATCTACCTTTCACCGTGGGTGCTAGGGCGACAGAAGCGTGGCCATAATAGTAATAATGATGTAACGCATCATTTGCTGTACAATAAATAAAACATTTCTAAAACATGGTTCACATCATATCAATACAACAAACATTACCACACACAAATTAATTGCCCTGAACAAATTTAATTACGGTCCCATAAACTTGTATAAAGAGTAATGATTATTTACAGCACTTGTATGAAAGATATACTTTAGCTCTAAATCCAAATAGACTTAAAAAGACTTATTTGTAAACCAACACTTTCCATATTTTATAATTTTAAAAATGTTTTTAAAAATGTCAGTTTTACTCGTATCTCTAAAGGTTGTGCCTGCGGCTGTGATTAGTACTAATGTGTGACATTGACTGCACAAATAATAGTATGTATTGCCAATACGGGCCCGTTGGAACCGGAGGGGGGGGGGGGGGGGGGGGGGGGGGGGGGAGTGGCACATCCCCCCATTAAAGGATGGAAATGTACGGGTTTTTCCCCCTACTCTATATAAATAAGGATTAAAATATGGCTTGTGCCCCGCTCACTAGAGAGTGTGCCCCCCTCCCCACTACATATATCATTCGAACGGGAGGAGCTGTATTAGTACACAGGCCGACTAGGCCTAGTGTTAGGGCGCCACATTTTAGGGGGTGGCAAAATCTGCCTAACATTTTAGTTACGACATTCCACTTTTCCACTTAGAAGTAGAATCTACTTTTTATGCCAGATCCAACCGTCCATCATCCGTCCTTCCCTCACCCCTCCACCCCCCCGCCCCCATCACCCTCCGTTCATGTTCATCCGCATATCTCTAAATTGTCCGACTTGATAGTACAATCTACTCTTTATTCTATTTATATGATCAGCCACACCACTCACCACTCCATTATGGGCGCCCGCAGCGGGGGAGGGGGGGGGGGGGGTAGGGGGAGGGGGAGAGACTTGCGCCTTCATGGATTTAGACCTGGTCAGGTCAGATCAGAGAGTTTAACGTGCACATTCAGAGCAAGCTGTTGTAGCGCACGCCTGTCCTGGGCGCAGGTGTCCAGGACAGGATTTAGACCTCATTTTGTTGTTTACTTACATTCGTGAGTTACAGCGTATGTTACCTTTACGTATTTAAAATATTGACATTTACCAACATTTGCCATGACAAACTGTACTTGTACAAAGCAGGAAATTTCATTTTAGAATATACATTTTTTTTTAACTTTTTCTGCGCGAGCATGTCCCCGATCTCGAATCCCCTCTTCAATTAATGTACATGCGCTACCAAAGGAAAGAAGAAAAGAAAAGAATGTTTTATTTAACGACGCACAACACATTTTAAGTACAGTTATATACCGTCGAAATATGGTTAAGAACCACACTGATAATGAGAGAGGAGAGCAACTGCAATGGGTTACTCTTTCCGTTCAGCAGCAAGGGATCTTTTATATGCAACATCCCACCGACAGGACAGTACATACCACTGTCTTCGTTAGATCAGCTGGGGAGCACTGGTTGTAACGAGAAATAGCCCAATGAGCCCACCAACAGGGATCGATCCCAGGCCAACCGCGCATCGAGCGAGCGCATTACCACTGGGCTACTTCAGTTCCCAGAAGCTGCTCACACAGACTAAGTCGATCCCGTATGAGCCACCGGTGGATCATGAAGGGGAGTTCGCCATTCAACGCGTTTCCATGAGGGAGAACTTGCAAGCCGCAGTGTGCCTCACCTATCATCGTAACAACTTGGTGAACCAAGCTCTCCTACTCCTCGCCATGGACAACCTGACAATACACCAGCTGACTAAGAAGGTCTTCGGAAGAGCCTATCCAGCCATCATCACCTTGCTGTCCAGAAGATCTCAACAGCGAGCTCTTTCGAACCTAAGGACGACAAACTTCCTCCACTCGCCGTAGTGCCAACTTTCCTAGTCAACCTTGCCTCCGTGAGTATGGACTTAGACTTTAAACTTTTTGGCCGCCATCTCAAAAAACTTTGTTTATTTTTTTTGTAAATAGTCTGACAGCCTTTATTTTTGGCAGTCCGTCTAAATTGCTCTAATCACCTTCAATTTTGGATGAGCAGTCTAAATTGTTTTTATTTGGCCTCAATTTTACCAGACATGGTACTTTTTTAACCTACTAATTTTCATTCCAAATTCTGCCCACCTCAAACTTATCCACCCCCCCCCCACCCCCACACCCCCGCTCCTGTCCCTGAATTGGTCAATGGCGAAGTCAGAGGCTAAGTCCAGGGTGGGCGTGCCTGAACCTAAGTTGGATATGGGCACGTTAATAGAGTTCCAGTTCCAGTACTGAACTACTATCAAATGGGTCAAATTCAGTTACATGTATAAATACAAAGTCCTTCATAGTAATTCGACTGTTTTTTATTCACGATATTTGCAATTGTAACGATTTACTTGATTGGATCGTACAGCTGTTCATTGCAAGTAATTCTTTCATTTGATATAACAATTTAGTACATAACTGTGGTGTTTATATATTCAACAAATACACTTGTATATACAAATGTTACACATCGTGAACAATGCATTTGTAAAGTGTTGATTTATCAGCATTTGTAATTATGAATTTTACTAGTACAATGTAGGAAAAGGCATTTAATAAAAACTAGTTTTCAATTTTCCCGGGAGACCATGTTCCCTAACCCCCACAGAAACTCTCAATCAATCACCTACCTCCCCAAATGTTCACTTTTGCCATGCCTTCATATGGCTGACCATAGCCAACATGTCTCTTCTCGCCCCCCCCCCCCCCCCCGGAAAAATTCCTGCGAATGCTCATGGGTGGGGTGCGCAAATATATTAGTGGCCTAACCGCACCAAATACTCGAATGCGTCTCTGCCTACGGGTCTTCAATAAATCAAATCAGTTATGTTAACTTATCTGCCATGGGAAATGATTTGGTCCAAGAGAACCTACAAATACACTGTTTGGTGTAACACGCTACGCTACAAGGAAAGCGCGAAGCGGATCAAGATGAGAGAACAGTTAAATTTGGTGGGTGGAAAACGGAATAGCCTGTGTTTACATTTCCTTAGATACGACACTTGGCGTATGTGATACACTATTGAATCCGTTTGCTAATAATTAGTTTTGTAATTATGACAACTTTAGATGTTTATTATTATTACTAGATGTTGTCCTATATGTATACCTGTACTTAGTTAAATTTTTTTTATTAAAAAGGATAATAATGTACCAGACATTTTTGTTCCATACGCTGTTCGTCCCCAGTTAATCTACCCCGCCCACCTTATTTCATTAATACTGGTTTTAAAACTTTTTCTTAAAGGGACATTCCTGAGTTTGCTGCACTTTTTAAGATGCTATCGACTAACGGAGACTTTTTAACGATTGTAATTACATATCAAATATATTTTTCTGCATAAAATATTAGTGGCTGCATATTAAACGTGTTTCTGATCGTTCTGGTATTTGTATTAGGTTAAATTTCATCATATTTCCTAAAATATAGTTTTTTCGTAGTACAGAATTATTTGAAGACAAAATCCAGTTTGGGCTTCTTACAAATATTAAGACAACCAGAAACACATTGAATATACAAACACTGAGATTCTAAACAAGAAAATATATTTAATATGCAAGTTTAATCATACAAATATTTTATTAGTCGGAAACATCTTACAATGCAGCAAACTCAGGAATGTCCCTTTAAGGTTAATGGTATCCCCCCACATTGTTTAATAATTATCTGTTACATATCTAACTTGCCATACAGAATATTCTTATTAAAATTACAATGGGTGTATTTATAAAAATTAGTCACTTTATTTTAAAGGGATATACCCTATTTTTTAAACACTAAGGCATAATTTTCACCTAGAGTTTAGTTTCAACCCGTAAAAATGGACACTAAGTTTGGTTAATTTACAAACATGTAACAAATTTGGATAAAATAGAGTGAAACAAGAGTCTGTGATGTTGAAATACCCTTAAAAATAAACTAAAACACGACTCCATAACAGCTACTTCTCAGATGCATGTGCGTTTTTAAAAATATGAAAAAAAATAACATTTTGTGGTATTAGGAACACCAGGATAACAAGAAACACTCCAGTTGTACGGAAATGGATAATCTAAACAATAAAATATAAATAATGTTTGATTTCAGTGATCACAAACGGCTCTAATAGTGAAAAATATGTCATAGTGTTTAAAAACTAGGGTATGTCCCTTTAATATTTAAGCACATTCATTATTCACATATTTGTGAAAACAAACAACTTCAAGTTTATTAAAAGTGTATTGATTTTGTATTTTGCATTAGTAAACAATGTTATAAGATGATGACAAGAGACCATAATTTTGAATTATTTAGAATACATGTAGAATAAATCATCAACATGATACACATTTCTTCTATTTTCTTTAGATGTTTTGGAAATTTACGTCTCATTAATATAGTTTTAATAAAATAGACATTTTGTAGCAGAATGCCATAGTTGCAGACTTTCCAAATACATGTATAAAAATATTGTATGCTGTCTCCATAGAATTGATAGAAATACAGCTATAGTAACATGGGACATGTTTTATTTCATTTTTCTCTCCTGGGAGCAGGTCAACTCACCCCAAAACCAACTCGCCTCAGCAGTTGGTCAGCTCGCCCCACACTGTTTAGTTAACTCATAACATTACTGTTCTATTAATTAAATATAACAATAATGTGCATTAAATATTGTTAAATATAACAATAATGTGCATTAAATATTGTTAAATATAACAATAATATGCATTAAATATTGTTAAATATAACAATAATGTGCATTAAATATTGTTAAATATAACAATAATGTGCATTAAATATTGTTAAATATAACAATAATATGCATTAAATATTGTTAAATATAACAATAATGTGCATTAAATATTGTTGAATATGTCGAAGTCCAAAAGCCTTGCCAGATCATTCCTTTAAAACTTGCAAATGTTGTTAAAATAATCTTAACAGTTCATTGTTTATTCGATATTAGGATCTCCCCAATATAAAACCATTTAATAAGTGATCATAATAACGAAGTTTCACTGTAATATTAATAAATAAAATCACACCAAAGTTGTAGACGTCGATTTTCAATTTCTTCACAATTATTTACGGACAGTAAAGTTTGGAGCAAGTTGTACAAACACTTGGGCGAGTTGGTAGGGGCAAGTTGGTTTTGGGTTGAGTTGACCAGCATTCTCTCTCCTTAGTGAACTCACATAAATATAAGTATATGTATACTAACTGTAACAAAATTTCTATATTTTATTTACTCTTCTGATAAGCTTATAATATTTATACAATGTGTTGTTCTTTTCTAAACTGCATGCCAGTATATTTAATATGGATAACTTTGTAATAGTAAACAGGGGATCAGTGAATGAAAAATGATTAAAAAATAAGAAATTATAGAAATTATGAGTGGAGTTTGTCAATTTCTTTTCTTACACAGCATAAACAGCCAAATCAAAAAACAAAAACAAAAACAACTTGGCAAACAAATGTTAATATAAAAATTAATATTCATCGCCAGTCATTAAAAACTGGCAAAGCATACCTTTATTGAAATACTCCAGCCATGGGGAAAAAAGGACAATATTATAACCTGGTGACGATGTGCCAAGCACAGACATTTTGACAACTATGGGCTGAATTTACAAAGCCTGTTTTTGACTTGCGCACATGTATCTACAAACCGGCCTCGGTCGAAGGTGTTTCACGTCAACATAGTATTGTTGTTGTATTAGAGCGAGAATCCTTGACTACCGTTTGGTAGGCAGCAAGTGTGCAGAATTTATATAGATTGGTCTCTGACAGTAAGAGAGTGTGATAACTGTCCAAATGTCCATCTAACTCTCTTACTGTGTCTTTCCAAATGGCTTTTTTTTCAAATGGGCTGCTGTATCGTTAAACATGTATGTCTTTTTTTTCAGCATCAGCATGGAAATTGAGGATAATCATTCAGGTTCACCCATGCCCGACATGTCTCTGTCCCCGGGGCTGGGAACACTGTCTGAGACACCCATCTCACAAATAGAGGAAGAGGAAATAGAAATCATCACAGAACCTCCAAGTCTTGATACCCAGTACCAGACTGAGTTCTTCAAGGTTCAAGGCTTTGTCAGATCAGGTACATGTGTAAGTTAGTAATACTGAGTCTTGTTATTCAGAACCAGATGGAGTTCTTCAAGGCTTTGTCAGATCAGGTACATGTGTAAGTTAGTAATACTGAGTCTTGTTATTCAGAACCAGATGGAGTTCTTCAAGGCTTTGTCAGATCAGGTACATGTGTAAGTTAGTAATACTGAGTCTTGTTATTCAGAACCAGATGGAGTTTTTCAAGGCTTTGTCAGATCAGGTACATGTGTAAGTTAGTAATACTGAGTCTTGTTACTCAGAACCAGATGGAGTTCTTCAAGGCTTTGTCAGATCAGGTACATGTGTAAGTTAGTAATACTGAGTCTTGTTAATCAGAACCAGATGGAGTTCTTCAAGGCTTTGTCAGATCAGGTACATGTGTAAGTTAGTAATACTGAGTCTTGTTACTCAGAACCAGATGGAGTTCTTCAAGGCTTTGTCAGATCAGGTACATGTGTAAGTTAGTAATACTGAGTCTTGTTAATCAGAACCAGATGGAGTTCTTCAAGGCTTTGTCAGATCAGGTACATGTGTAAGTTAGTAATACTGAGTCTTGTTATTCAGAACCAGATGGAGTTCTTCAAGGCTTTGTCAGATCAGGTACATGTGTAAGTTAGTAATACTGAGTCTTGTTACTCAGAACCAGATGGAGTTCTTCAAGGCTTTGTCAGATCAGGTACATGTGTAAGTTAGTAATACTGAGTCTTGATAGAGAGCTTCGCAGCATTCTGACCGTCGCAGGATAAAGCTGATATCTTAACAGTATTTGGCTATTCTCAGTACATCAACACAGCTGCCTGTTCTCTCATCACCTTGTGTCTTACAGATCATTCCTCTGTTTCAGATACCCCTGAGACTCTGATGACAGAATTCACCAATCGACCAGACATCACCATCAGATGTGACCGGTGTGCCATCCACATCGACCTCATTGCCTTGCGGGAGCACCGGGCCTACCACAGTGCACTGAGTGTGTTGAAGTACAAGGGAAACAGCACCCCACATAGCAATGAGGCCCTGCTGCGACGTCGCAACATGGTCATCAAACAACTCTTAAAACAGGCATCAGCCACAGATGTACCCTTTGAACCAAAACAGGTCCAGGTGATAAACGATGCGTATGAAATCATCAAGTCTAACCTGGAAGATACTTTTGAGGAGTATCGGGCAGTGCGGGAACCAGTCAACACCAAAGTCCAGGGTGTGGCCCTGTCGTGTAGTCCCCAATGTGTGGATGCCATCGGAATTTGTGCTAGTCCCAATGAGCGGTGGAAAGGTAGCATGGAGGACACCCGCGTGTATCAAGATTGTTTTGGGGACGATAAGAACAAATGTTATGTGGGATTGTTTGACGGCCATCATGGGCGGTTTGCTGCTGAAGTAGCAGCATCAACGTTACATTACCTACTGCTGAACGAAATGGCAAAATTCGATTCCGAAACGAATCCAACACGAATACTGGAAGATGCGACAGATATTTGCGGTTATGAATTTAAATACCCTGACTCGAAAGAGAGAGAATTGAGTAACTTTGTAGAGGGTGTAAATATAGTGCAGCAGATTATAAACTTGTGTGAGGAGAAGTACGAAAAGATGATCCAGCGTATTGAAAATTCATCGTCTCGTACTCTAAAAGGAAAAAAGAAAACTAAAGCTCCCAAACATCCTTTGCAGCCAAAAATTGCCGAAGCCTTCAAAAAGGTTTATGAATTCCTGGACATTTTGTTGTCTTATGGGAAGGATGAATGCTCCAAGGTGCGGTGGAGTGGATGTTCAGCATTAACAGCCATCATTCAAAACACAGATGAGGGAGACAACTCCAACCAGTGTATGGAAGAGGGAACTAACTTGTATGAGGATCCAATACAACTGGGCTTGATACACATTGCAAATGCTGGTAAAATTAATTTAAAGTTTGAAAAAAAAAATCCCAAGAAAAGTTAATCACTTTAACAAATTCATAGACAGAATTAATTATTCTATTTTTGTTTTCCTTCATTTATAATCGAACTTCCTTCATGATATATTTTGTTAAATATAAAAACATAGCCTACATATAAATATGTACAGTCAGACCTCGTTACAACAAACACCTTCGTCCCTTGGTCACTTTGTCATTATATCAAAATTGTCGTTAGATCAAAATTGCTGTTAGATCAAAATTGCCGTTAGATCAAAATTGCCATTGTCATTATATCAAAATTGTCGTTAGATCAAAATTGTCGTTAGATCAAAATTGCCGTTAAAAAATTATTTTGTTTAACAACACCACTTTAGCACATTGATTCATTAATCATCGGCTATTGGGTGTCAAACATTTTGTAATTTAAACATATAGTCTTAGAGAGGAAACCCGCTATATTTTTGCATCAGTAGCAAGGGATCTTTTATATGCACCATCCCACAGACAGGATAACACATACCACAGCATTTGATATACCAGTCGTGCACTGGCTGGAATGAGAAATGGCCCATAATGGTCTGACCGATCCCCTTCAGTGGGCCCCACTGACGGTGATTGGTCACAGACTATTATTAAATATATAATTATTAATCAAGACACATTCACTGTCATTCTAATTATTTCTTAGTTAACAACATCTACAATTGGTACCTACTTTGTTTACATAATGTCATAAAATAGTAGACTTGATTGTTTGAAGTTAATCCTTTAATTGAATGACTAAAGGCTTATTTTCAAAAGCAATACATGTTTACAAATTTAGCTGACATTGGTAACTCGGACATCATGTAACACTGTCGGCTCACGATGAGATCAAGGATGCCAAATGGCTGTGTATACTACCAACATGCTACGGCATCTGTGATTATGTAATGTTGTTGTAAAGATGTGTTTTCAGACTTTGGATGCACGTTTGTTCCTAATTTGCTCTGTTTGTGTTGGAAGATGTGAATTCCGGTGTAATGAACAGAATAACATTGATGTACGTTTGTTCCGACAGTTTGTGGTCAGATGATGTAAATGTGTTAGTAACGGCGGTCATTGTAACGATGTCTGACTATATGACTATGTGTTTGAGTACATTTTCTTAATGAAGCTGTGTATGTATAAAGCAATATTTAGAGGCCACTTTTATCAGTTTCTATTTCTGGGTTGATAACTTGTGCTTTTAGAAGACCTGACTAGTTTCCCAGACAGACTTTTCTGCATGAACAGTTGATGGTGAGCATTTCAAATATAGCAGCTACATTGTCAGTGGCTAGCTCTAATATGAAAACAGATAGCATTTTATATGTACACATGTGTACTTTGCCCTATCCTCCACTAACAATTTATTGTTATTTCTTTGTCAATAAATTCAATAGGAATAATTTTGAATGTACAATATTTATTCATTTGTATTTTAAAATGATAACAATATTTCACAAAACACAAATTACAAAATCGTTTTGCTGTATATTATTTTATGGTATGTAATGTTTACAGGTAATGTCCATGGAGTCTTGGTACGTGGTAACCATGGTTACCAGCTGACAAAAGATCACACCCCTAACAATGAAAAGGAGAAATCGAGAGTAATACAGGCAGGTATGAACTAATGAGTGTCTGTTGTGTGTACTGGGATCATGGTTGTTGAGAGATATAGCTTGGGTATTCATTAGCATATTAAAATGACAACAGTATTTCACAATACACAAGTTACAAAAATGTTTTGTTATGCAGTAAAGTACTTTATAACGAACTGAAAGGGACAAGACATATCGGTTCATTATAGAAGTAGGCCTAGTTCATTATACACATTTGCGGAAGTTAACCGTTTTCATTCAGGAAGTTGGCCATTTTGGATTTTGAAAATTTAAACTCAAAAATTAATATCAGTGCAGTCATTTTTGATGCATTGCTGTGAATGTTACTGATTGATAAGATACAAACAAGATAAAAATTATGATCAGTTCATTGTAGATATACCATACTAATTTAGGCCTACAATTCACAATTTTGACAAACAAATTGGTTTGTTTTAACAGTTAATTGGCTATACATAGTTCGTTCTATACATTAAAATTTATTAATCCTATATAGGGGAAAAAAACAGGACTTTACAGTCAGTTTGTTCTAACTGGTAGTTTGTTGTAAGCGTGTTCGTTCTAAAAGTACTTTACAGTGTATTTGTATTGTGTATGTATGTGTGCATCATGGTAGAGTGGTCATATGAACGGTTAGATTAATTACTATTTGTTGTTCATGGGTTGTATTGCCTGGATCTGGACCGGAAGTGTTTTTAGATGTATATTCCTCAATCAAAGTACATGTTTTTTGTTACATTTTATTTACATGTTGCTCCATTACAAAAACGGTGAAAACCCAAGGACTAGGTCTGGTGTGGTTTTTTGTCCCAACAAAACCAAACCAACTGTGATATTGCTTGTCTTGGATGAATGAGACTTAGAAGTGTTTTCCTCAGTCATACCACTGACTTATTTCCCATTCCAACCAATGCTCGATGACTAGTATACTAATGGATGTAGCATGGGCATAGGAAGGTGCCCAAAAGTGGGGGAGGGGCACACACACACATATATATGTATATAAATACATGTATATAAAAAACATCGATGCTGCTAAAAAGTGTGGAAGGCACATGCCCCCTCTGGCCCCCGCTTACTACGCCAGTGATGTAGTATAAATGAAAAAACTGTCTGTGGGAAAAAGTATATATATATATATACTAATCTGTAAGACTAGCTTCTGTGATACGTAGTGAGTTCTTTTATTCATTAGAAAAATGCTTTATGAACTGGAAGGGATGCAAGGTTTTAGGGGATTGCAAAGGTCACTGGAAAATACTGTCATGAGGGTGGGGGGGGGGAGGAAAGGGTCACAGAGTCATAATTAGCTCCTTTGGGCCACAGGTTTAAAAAGCCTGTAAGAACCGCTGTTCTAGAATATGTGTCGTAGGTACCATACATTTTTCACCCAACTTCTGCTGATTAAACAATGTGCTAAGGTGTGATTACACTATTATTCTGTTTCTTTGACTTTGACAGGAGGGACCATCAGTGAGAGTTCACGGGACTGTCAGGTAAATGGTATCTTAGCAACAACCCGTGGACTTGGTAATCATGGTGACGTAAGTCTTAAGAAGTGCATTGTGGTTGAGCCCCACACTCTGTGCGTGCCGATAGACCAGTATGCTCAGTTCCTGGTACTGGCCAGCCATGGCGTCTGGGAGGTCTTTAATGTGCAGGAAGTGACCTCTCTTCTTTTGAAGGTACATTTTTGTCTCTTTTCTTTTGAAGGTATTTTTTTGTAATATGTTTATAAATTTTTTTTTATAATCCAACAAATCAAAAACAGTCAATAATAAATATGTTTATATATAATGTTAGGAGACATTCACAATTGTCACCATATTTACACTAATTCTTTATTTGAGTTGTGAGTTGTCTAGCCAGGATCACCATCATCAAAGTTCATTACACTAATTCTTTAATTGAGTTGTCTAGCCAGGATCATCATCATCATCATCATCATCATCATAATCAAAGTTCATTACACTAATTCTTTAATTGAGTTGTGAGTTGTCTAGCCAGGATCATCATCATCATCATCATTATCATCATCATCATCATCATCATCATCAAAGTTCCTGACACTAACTGTTTAACTGAGTTGTCTAGCCAGGATCATCATCATCAAAGTTTCTTACACTACCCTTTAAATGAGCATCAGCATCAGGTTTTCTTATATATCAACCCATTAATCTCAGAGTTAAGGTTCATAGTTGAGGTCACCATCATCAAAGTTTGTTATACTCACCCTTTAATCTCAGTGTTGAGTTGTCTAGCTAGCGTGATCTTCATCATGACCACCTCCACCTCCATCAGATCATCATGTATATGCAGAATACTCCCTGAATGGGACTCTGTGATCATGACCGTTTACACAGATATCCCAGTTAGCAGACGCTGGTCTGGACAGTCCACTGTATGATAAGTAGAATAATCGTGGTTACAAATGTACTGTTGTCACCCATGATAGATTTATAATTTCAGTTATTCTACTATAAATTCATAATAACAGTAGATTATTATCTTATGGCTTGGTTACCTCCAAATATGAAACACTTTGTGTAATTGTGTAATTAGGTTAAACAATACAAATATTCATTAAAGTTTTTTTGTTTCTTTCACTAAATTATTCACACACACTTGATTATCTTTTATTTATAAAGCATTTTCACAAGATAAGACAGGTAAACATTTTGATATTGTGTAGCAGTTCCATCTCTATCTTTTTGTCTCTCTTTTCTGTAGTTAGCCTCAGTGTAGCTGTTGTCAGCCATTTGTACCAAACTCATTCTTCTTCTTTTTCTTCTTTGTACATGTTTTAAAGCCAGTAATTAATAAGTTTGATGTACACCTAGCCTCTGGGTGTTTTATTTCCAAACACAAAATTCCACTATTTTCCAAACAGGAAAGCTGTTCAAGATTTGTTCCCTTTATTTGTAGAAAGGCAACCTATAATGAATTAAATAATAATTATAATTTATTAAAAAGCAGTTGGCTTTTGTTTAACACTACAGCCATTTTATTCTTTTGTGGGTCTCTTGTAGGTCATATATTTATAATTGCTTTGCAAACAAGAAACATGTAAAGAGTAAACAATCTCTCTAACAGTGTAAGTACATGAGAGGTACAAATGTTTTAATTCTTAACTTTTCTTGCTTGCAGCAGTAACAAAAGTGACAACTGGAAAAATCCATATATTTTAAAAATAAATCTCAAAAACTATATTTTGTGTATACATTATTAATTTTAATTGTCAAAATATTTATACCATTATTATATATTTCACAAAATATTATTTCTGTAAATGTCTTTGTTACAGAATGAGGTAAACTGTACACACAGTCTTTCAAACCTTCTTTTTGTTTCTTGACATCAATCTGCACCTAGCCTGGTTTTTATTTATGGTAGTCTGAATCATTCGTTTCTTCCTATACACAATTCCATTTGTTTTCTAAAGTGGAAACGAGGACCTGCTTACCATAATATGCTACTTTAATAAACTATAGATCCTCCCTCAATTAAAGCAGCACATTAGTGAATCTGACCATGTCATGTTTGGTAATTACTAGTTATATTTTACCTCTACCTGTACTACTGAGTGAAGAAAGATGTTAAATGAAAATCTACAAAATAATTTATTAAGATTTTTAATTTAGGAATTTTCATTTTATTATTACAACAGCTTTAGTTGGCTTGGCCAGCGCAACAGGCTGTCATTAATTTGTTGATAAACATAGTAGCAAAAGTAGTACTTTTAATATGGGTATCAGGCATCGGTTAATTCAACCCCTACAATTAGGAAAATGACCATGGCCGAAAAGAATGCTTTGGAAAAATGGTGTCTATTGCATTTTCCATGGCAATTTTACCATTAACATGTTTTCAGCTCTGATATGACCTAGAAGACGACAAAAACCGCCGTCTTCAAAGTCAGACTTAATACAGTGGTCCCTGCAATGCATGTGCTATGAACAGTCAACAGAGTTCAATGATCTAGTTGGATTTCACTTAATTTACAGTGCATTTCTGACCATGCCTGATGTCACTGAGATTCAGATACTTAGTAATATAAACGATGCAGTTACTGTTTCAATATTTACTTTTAATCTGTTTTCAGTTCACAAAGTATATATTTTTTTAACAATAAAGATTTTTTTTTATATCTTAACAAACAAAAAAATCAAATACATGGCTCGAAATAGGAAGTAAAATATGGCCTGCTGTTATTTTGTAAATAAATATGTCATGTTAAAAATAATTTAATCTGCTGGAAATAAGGCAGCACGGGGTGAGTGGAGGGTTTGCAACACTGTGTGGAGAATTAGGACCTCTGAGATGTGTATTAGAGCATTATGGAATTAAAATAGAACAGAATCAGGAGCTAAATGACAGGTGACATAATCGTACACACATTTGACTCTTGAAAAATGACCGGTGAATTTTGGATAATTTTAGCAGAAAAAACAAAATGCTGTGAAGAATAAAAAAATTATGCAGCAATCTCCACTGCATTGTTAATTTTGGTATACATTTAATAAAATACTAAATACCAAGAAACAACATACACAGTAATAATGTTGATATTTCATAATACATGTATTTTATATCTGTCTATTTGCTGACTTCACATTACATTTTCTACATTATGGTATACGGTATGTTTTTTATGTGCCAAATTAAGACTGGTCTATTTATTCATAAAGATCATTTTTACTTTCCTTGTGAAATGTGTAATTTGTTTTTCTTTTCTTCCTTATTAAATTGGAAGAAGGAGGATACAAATCCCCCCAAAACAATCCAACCAAACACACTTAAACAAAATGTGTATAGACCAACCCATTTATATTTTCATACTGTTTACAGTCTCTGCCTGAAACGCCACCCCCACTCCCCAATAATTATACTATATAGAAAACTGACAAATATTTATATCATAATTGGTAATAAAATACCTAGATGTATAATTGGATGTGAATCCATTTTAGTAATTTGTAATTAGGTGCTAAACAGTTATATGGTGATATGTTTCATTGCACTTTAGTGTATAGGCGAACGACTTCCTGGATTGTTGAATGTAGGCAATTAGAAAACTGATACACATTGAGTAGTGTCAGATAGTATTACAGAAGTTGTCAGATAGGAAGCAAATAAACACTTGTAGAAGAGTACCAGTACTAGATACAATTACGCAGTGTAGATATTTAGATATAGTACTTACATGTAGAATTACCCTGTGTAGATATTTAGATATAGTATGTACATGTCGTTTATAGATAGTCTACTAATGGTAGTGGCATGTTATCAATGTGATATTTAAATACTGTCAAAACTGTCTTCAGCAGCCATCCATGGAGCATAATCAAATATACCCACCTAGGACAGGTGGTCACTGAATACAGATTGCCATTTTCAGTCGTTTTAAATGTATTTATTTTATGGTCTGTTCTGATAATTAATGTATGTATGTTTACAGTCTTTTAAAATGTGTTTTATTTTACGGTCTGTTCTGATAATTAATGGATGTATGTCACGACTGGCTGCTCTTAGGTGATGTCCAGGTCACCAATGCCATATTCAATGAAAAAACAGCACGATCGAAATCGATTACACTGTGACATATGTTTAACCTGACAATCATTTGTCACGTTATCAGTGTGATATTTAAATACTGTCAAAACTGTTTTCAGCAGCCATCCATGGAGCATAATCAAATATGCCCACCTAAGACACTGAATACAGATTGCCATTTTTAGTCTTTTTAAATGTGTTTATTTTACGGTCTGTTCTGATAATTAATGTGTGTATGTTTACAGTCTTTAAAAATGTGTTTTATTTTACTGTCTGTTCTGATAATTAATGGATATATGTCACGACTGGCTGCTCTTAGGTGATGTCCAGGTAACCAATGCCATATCCAATGAAAAAACAGCATGATCGAAATCGATTACACTGTGACATATGTTTAACCTGACAATCATTTGTCTGTTAGCTACAAGCTAGGGCTGTAAATAACTCTTAGTCGAAAAAGATGTTAAAATTTGCTTAAAACATGGTTTTTTAGGATATGTAAGAAATATAATAATACATTTGTGTCCGTTAGATCCCATTTATCTTACAACTCATTATTTACAAATGTATTCAACTCGCTTTTGCTTGTTAGATACATTTTAAAACAACTCATTGTAAGATGAATGGTATCTAATGGCAACTCATGTTGTATATATATACATGTATATAATACCCACAACCATGGCATAGTGAATTCAGCCAAGGAGTTAGCCTCTGTTTAAAACGGTTGGCTTTTGTTTGACAGTTCAGCTGTTTTATAACCTTGTAGATCACACAAATAAAATCACTTTGGAAACTAGAAACATAAATCTTAAGAACTGAGCTTTTGTCTGTCTCTGTATTTCTGTCTCTATATATCAGTATTGAATTTTTTGATACATATTTACAATATTTATTTATATTAGTTTATATTAAATATATATTTGGTGTTTATGAACTGTCTGATGAAATGTTTATTCTGCTATTATAACCATGCATGTTGCCATTATCAATATTTTATATAATGATATTTTACTGTAATACTGAGTTATAATATTTATTAAAGTGAACATTTTAAATTGTTATTCTGGACCATGTCTATGTGAAGTGGGTGTAATGTAGCTGTCCGGGGGGAATGCAGTCATAAACAGTTCAGTGTGATGTCTGTCAGAGAGATAACCTATCAGATATTGTAAATCATAAAATATTAGTGATTTTAACATTTAGCGAAATCCAAATAAGTTACATAGAACTTTAGCAAGGACATTGCATCAGACCCTAAAAAACACAATAAGCTTAAGTTGTAGGATCAGCTGAAATAAAGTTTTAGACGAATCTTGATGTTAAAGGTAGAGTAAACTCAAACAAGAGATTTATGTGTTGGAAAGATGCATACCCGGACCACCAACACATACTGACACTTTAACAAATGAAAAATGCGTAATTTTAGAATTAATAAAAAAACATGATTATTCCTGCTAACTGGGGGCAGCCATTTTGTTTCGTTTTTGTGACGTCCGGTGGTATAGCTTGGAGCAAAGTGGCGTCAGCTCCGTCCATCTTCTCTATGCACAGTGTAAACAAACGCTCTAATTTAAGACAATGCGCTTCGCTTTCATCAACCTGACTTGTAAAACAACATAAACGACGTGATAGTATAATACATTATTTAATTAAATATATTTCCGGTTACATCAATAGAACGAAATAGAGTTATAGTATTTTTCTTTTTTTTTAAATCCAAAGAAAAAATGCATACTATTAGGCCTATTGGTAGGGCACGTTAGAGCAAAAAATACCACTCATGATACCCAAGTGATACTTTTCTTTTCTTTGGGACGACGTAATTGGTCAGTCTTGTGATTTTAGATGGGAAAGTCTACTTAATTAAGGGTTTTACAGAATTACTTACAGTAATAAAGCAGGGCGGTTGGTAATGTTCATTACGATTTGAGGTGTATCCGTGCTGTTATCACAAAATACCCTGTGATCTTCATAAAAGAGGCATGTCTTTTTAGTGTGTCTAGACACTTTGTTTGGGGACCGTCTGAATATACACCTGCCAATCAGGAACCACAGAAAGGCCACGGAAAAAAAAGACCAATTAACCAAGAAAACACTCCGATTATTGTTTCAGTACGTGGGTTAATTTATGTACGAAACATAATACAGTTATTTCACCACTTTGACAATGGTTGTTTATTTTATATTGAAAAATAATATATAATTGGTGCTGGCTTACTAGGATGGATATAATTACAAAACACTGCGATGCATCTGCAAAAATCAGGTATGTTTTGTTTCTTCAGTTCGAAGACTAATTCCTGACGTGACACGTTAGGTATTACGTCACCACCAGCTCACCAGAGGGCGTATTCACTAGGATGGTACAAAATGGCTGCACCCGTTATATATAATAGCCATCACATTTAACTGTTTTATTAATTAACTATATGATTATACTTGTTGATATTAAGCAATAATGTGCATTATATATCGTTGAATATGCATACCAGGCCAAATGCCTTAATTGTCACCTCCTTTAAGCAGCTTGCAGACAACTTAAATTTTGTAGAAAATTGCAGTAATGTACATACTAACTATTGTTGTTTGCTATCCTTTTGGTTTAATCAATAATATGTAACCATTTTTGTGAGTTCAGTTAATCACAGACAAAACAATCACACAAACGGGGTTTTTAACAGTCTGTTGTATGTCTCTTTAAATTTTGCATTATGAAATATTAGCATCTTGTAAAATTCGCTAACATTTTATGCTTGCTAACATTTCCTGATTTACAGTATTTAACCTAAGCTGACATACCATATATAGTAAAAGATTAATTTATTTAGTTATTTTCATCCTTATATCCAGTTATGATTCAAGAATGCTGTCCTGGGCATACACATCTCAAATATTTGGACTGTCTGTCCAGGATAGTAGGTTAGTCATTAGTGAGAGAGATGTCAGTGTATTGGCCTTATACCTACCCACAGTCATTAAACTCATTCTAGATGGGAGCCGTTATCGGGAGGCAAACCCAGTACCTATTAATCTATTAATCAAAAAAGGATTACCAACACATTAAATATGGCTGGGCTATTAATAATTAAATCTCTCACCGTCACTTAGGACTGATCTTTTTAAAAACGAATCTGCTCTGGACTTCCCAATTGTAAGATGTGATTCATAAGGCTGCAGCTAGTGTGTGCATGAAAAAGTGCCCTTTGTAGTTTAAAAGTATGTTTTTATAATCCAGATTGGGGATCCATGGGTTATCACTGTAGTTTGGCATGGACCCTTTTGTCAGAATTCTGAGAAATATATACATTATATAAATATGCACCTTTATATATATGCCATAAAAAATATAACATGTATGTAGTGTCCTAAATAAATCATAACCCATTTTGTTTGTTTGTAGCTGCTTCCTAGTCACCAGATTCCTGCCCCACGTAAAATGTGTGAGTCCATCAAGCCTCTCCTCAACCCGCCTGGTCAAAGTGAACTAGGTGACAGGAGAACATCATTCGCTAGCACTGATCTCACACCAAAGTCCGACACTGATGAGACCAGAACCACACTCAGCCAGGACACCGAAAGATCGAGATCGGTCTCAGTGCAGGAGAATGTAACTCCAGTTGAAAACCTGGACTCTGGTCGCAGTGAGAACATCTCTGGTCGCAGTGAGGACATGCTCACTATTGAGGCCGACCTCAAAACGGAGGTTGGCAGTCACGTGGGTGATGATGATGTGCAGCTCAGTGCCGACGGTGACCACGTGTCCATCCCCGTTCATTCCGATCTGTCGAGTGACAAAGAGAAGACTCAGGAGGAGATTCGGCGAGATTTAGCGAGATCGATGGCAGAACATCTCATACAGGCTTCTCTGTTAGCAGGGTCACGTGACAACATCACTGTCATGGTGATGATGTTTCCAGGGTGTGGTGTCTGAGAATCCACTGACAACACCACTGTCATGGTGATGATGTTTCCAGGGTGTGGTGTCTGAGAATCCACTGACAACATCACTGTCATGGTGATGATGTTTCCAGGGTGTGGTGTCTGAGAATCCACTGACAACATCACTGTCATGGTGATGATGTTTCCAGGGTGTGGTGTCTGAGAATCCACTGGATTATTTTGAAATATTATTTTCTTCTTCATCTTTTTTCTTCTTTTTTTTTTGGTGTGGGAGGGTGGGAGAGAGGACAGGGGAAAGGGCACATGTGGGCAGAGACAGGTTACTTCACTTATTAAATATTGTATATTATTAATTGTTCCCAGATAAAAGGTCACCTCGACATGGCATGTCACTGGGTACTGTCAACTCATAAAGTAATAAAGAAACATGCAGTTGATCTTGAAATCTAGTTGTAAAATGAAATTGTTGACATTTCGTTACATCATCAGGGCTAGCTCTGGGTAAGCAAACAATTTCGCCAATTTATCTGATACAAAAACTGGGTTATTTTTTAAAACAAAATATCATTTATTTCGCCGAATTAAAATAAAATTTGCCAAATGTTTTAGAAATTCGCAATTGGTGAATTTGATGAGTGCCAGAGCTATCCCTGATCATAATGTCTGATTCTTTTGTGTTTAACATATGAATCAGCTAACCATGACTGATTTTCAAATGAATGAGAAATGAAGTTAGGTGAGTGGTGATAAAATTTCTATTTTTAACAACAGTGACCATGACCTTTGTCACTTGATCCTATTCCTATATGCGAAGTTTGATAAAAATTGAATGAGAAATGAAGTTGGTAGAGTGGTGACCTACATAAGGGCAAGATGCTATATCCCTCAATTACTTATCACAAGGGGTAATAAATACCTGTCAAAATACATTTAAAAATTCAAATCCATTTAAATCTGAGTACAGAATGTTATGTGCCTTATTTTCTCTTGAATTAAAATATTGATTTAATCAGATTAATTCTACCGACCCAATTTGTTTTAGGTACAGTGAAACCCCTGAAAACTAGATCTGGACCTGGGGGGGTTCGAATATGAACCAAGTGGACCTTTTTCTATTTTGTTTTTGCACCACCCGAAACTCCATATTTACGCCCCTGAGTACAGAACATAACGGGCTGAATTTACAAATCCTGTTTATGTCTTGTACATGTGTAATTAGATACATTTACAATTCCTGTTTATGTCTTATACATGTGTAATTAGATACATTTACAATACTTGCATTTAAGAAAGACATGTTTGTAAATTCGGCCATGTGTCTTTAAACTAAATACTGCCTAAAACATTGTACTTGATCCCAAGGGTGTCCTGTTTAGAAAGGTTTCACTGACCAGTTTTTATTTTTTTGAAATTCATTTTGTACTAGGTTGGATTTGCCAAAATTGATAATTTAAGTAAAATCTGACATAATGTGTGAGGTAATGGTGGAAAAAAAAGCTACAATAGGCGAAATTATTTTACACTGGCTAATAACTAAGGTCATTGGCCTTAACATTGTACTAACTTGTTACATCTGTTATCATCAAGTCATGTGGTTTTACAGGAAGTAGTATCCGATACTCTGATTAGATATGGCTTCTCATGTGACAGGGGAAAGTGGGGTGCTATGTTCAAGTTGTGGTTGTACATGCAGCCTTTCCTCATCTTTTCTTTAGTGTATTTTACATATTAGTATTAATCCACTTGTTTAACAGACTTGAACAGTGTTGTGCCAAAATGGTTGTAACTTTAAATCTCAGTTTGCTGTGTCAGTATTAAATATGTGTAGTGTATATATCTAGTGTTGAATAAATTGAGTGTTTATGTCTACTGTTTAGTTTATATTTAACAAGTTTACTAATTTATATATATATATATATATATATATATATATCTTACACACTCGTTGGTGAGAACACCCATGTTTTATTTTTGAGAGCACATGGGTTGTTTACACATGTACATGTGTTAACAATTTCAAGGCATACGACTGGCTGCTCCTAGGTGATGACCAGGTCACCAGTGCTATACATCCAATGAAAAACAACACAGTGGAAATAGATTACACTGTGACATATAGATAACCTGACAATCGTGTGTCTGTGATGCATAAGTTAGCTGCAAGTGCAACAGCTGTAAATAACTTTTAGTCGAAAAAGATGTTAAAATTTGCTTAAAACCTGGTTTTTGAGGATATGTAAGAAATAGAATAATATATTTGTGTCCGTTAGATCATTAGATACATTTTAAAACAACTCGTTATGAGATAAATGGTATCTTAACAGCCACTCATATATTATTCTCTCTCTCTCTCTCTCTCTCTCTCTCTCTCTCTCTCTCTCTCTCTCTCTCTCTCTCTCTCTCTCTCTCTCTCTCTCTCAGTATACAAAAAAATATATATATATTTTTTTTTTATATATTAAAAATGTTTAGCAGGGGTCGAAATACTGCCATCCTAGCCAGTTTTTGCCTGTCAACATCACCATGGACCGGAGGATATTTTAGCCTGCCATCCTGTCGGACCGGCGATTATTTTACATTTATACTTTATGATCATGTTTGGTCCGGCAGGTTTTGATTCAGTCCAGTAGAATTTGTAGCTTCCAGACCGAATGTCCAACAGAAATTTCAGCCAATTTTTACCCGTTTAGTTGTATTAGTTTAGTAAGTTTGTATCTACTTTTTTGTTTTTATGTATGCTAATGTTAACCTCGTGATATTCACATCATAAATCCTCAAAAGATGATGTGCACAATACGATCATGCTACTTTTTGTAATTTTCCATGAGGTAAAGACAAATGTACTTTACCGTAACACCAACTAATTATTTTAATAATGAATCAGAAGATTAAGTTTAAAAAAACCGAAACAAACAATAACTAGAAAAGTGAACATAAATTAGATTGAGTTGCCTCAAATAAATACTATTTATTTTAATATTAGTCTGATTTTCTGTTTTAAGTATGCTATAGTAAGTTACCTTTATCTCACAATAAAAACCTGAATAGAGTTTGTAAGATCGTTATAGTTTGTGTGATTGTTATAGTTGTACAAAACAGACTGAGGCGCTGATCAAATACAAGATCCACTGGTTTGTTGTAGATCATGGACAGGCAGTGAACCATGGGACTTACGTGTGCTGGGGTTCAGGTTGTTAAAATTCACATTTTCTGCCAGAACTCAAGCACTTGATCATGCGGCTACATGTTATATACCCTGCTACAGGATCTTTACCTGCACTCATTATGCCAAAATATTGTATGAATTAACATGTTATTTTATTGTTAAAATATTGCAACAATAAAATTGTTCAAAGTTCTTTTTAAATCTTTTTTAGTTATTTGTTTGATTGTTTCAAGCGATACATTGAGATGGAGAGATCTCTCATTAAGTCAGTGAATTCAAAATGACATTGGTGAAAAGTCAGGTGGGTGTGTATTCAATGAAACATGTCTCATCATATATACTACTCAAAAGAATTTAAGGGTCAAAAATTTATAACCAAATAAGTTTCAGAGTGTATTAGATTGATGATGTAAACTACACCAAATTTTTTATTTATTGTTCCATATTTAAAAAAAACACACAAATAAACATCACTGTATACAAGAAAGTCACATGACATGCTGTCAAAGTTGAAGGTTGTCAAACATGGATTTTACACATTAGAACATTCGTTTAATAGTGTGTGAATCCACCCCTGCCGCGAATACACTCGACACATCGTTGCCTCATGCTGTTGATCAGACGTCTGAAGAACTCTTGGGGAATGGCCTGCCACTCTGCCATAAGAAGTTGACCCAGATCATGAAGGTTGCCTGGAGGGGCATGGTTATCCCGAACTCTCCTGCCTAATTCGTCCCAGGCGTGCTCTATTGGGGCCAAGTCAGGCGAATATGCTGGCCAATCCATCCTGGCGATACCTTGTTGTCTGAGAAAGTCCGTTACCACCCTGGCGCGGTGGGGTCTGGCATTGTCATCCTGCAGAACTGCCCCACCGCCAATCTGCTGAAGGCCTGGGAGAACCAACGGCCGGATAATCTCATTCAGATAGCGGATTCCATTCAGATTGCCATCCACCACATAGAGGGGGGTCCTGTGGTGGATAGTGATGCCGCCCAACACCATGACGCTGCCACCACCGAACCGGTGACGTTGTCTAACGTTAACGTCAGCGAAGCGCTCCCCACGACGTCTGTAGACACGAACCCGACCGTCGTTGAACTGGAGACTAAACCTGGACTCATCAGTGAACATCACTCGACCCCACTGAACACGTTGCCACCACAGATGAAGCGTGCACCAGTGACGTCTGGCCATTCTGTGACGTGGTAGGAGTGATGGTCGAACAGCCTGGCGACGGCAGCGTAGATTGTTGGCTCTCAGACGATTGCGTATGGTTTGATCAGACACTCGAGTTCCAGTCGCAGTCCGCAGATTGTCACGTACTCGGCGTGCAGTGGTTGTGCGTTGACGTAGAGCCATATTGGTGATGTAGCGGCCCTCTCTATTTGTAGTGCTTCGGGGTCTTCCCGAACGTGGACGATTTCGAACAGAATTCGTTGCTTGGTACCGTTGCCACAGTCGGCCAACGACACTCTGACTGACACCAAGTCTCAGAGCAACATTTCTTTGCGTATTGCCATCCTGAAGCCAAGCAATAGCCCTTCCTCGATCTTCGATAGTCAGTTGAAGTCGTACCATTGTCGAATTTGGAGTGTGCACCGTACACGAACGCAAGCTCCAATTATACGGAAATTCAGCATTGGGAACATGGAATACACGTGCAAAGCGTGCAAATGAAGCGCTTTGTGAAAAAGCAAGTTATGGGCACTTAGCAGACCTTTCGCTTTCGCCCTAATTTACGTGCAAATGTAAGCATGTTTTCGCCATTAGAACTAGTCGACAGTGTCAATGACAGTGGATTTTAATTCATTTATGGGTTGCTTAGACCCACTTTCATCAAAATGGAACAATACCATGCGTGACATTATGGTCTAGCTAATATAATTGACATTCAGAAAATAATGTTGAAAATATCGTCTGACCCTTAAATTCTTTTGAGTAGTATATATAGATGTTTGTAGATATTAAGACATTCAATAAGTATCTTGTTGGATTTAGGAGGGTATCAAGGCTGTCCCACCCACCACTATTTTTTGGTCAATTTTCCTTGTAAAGGTGAAGTCTTCTTATCAGTTACATTAAATAAATATCTATGGTATACTCTCTTCACAGTAATCATGTAGAACTAGGACAGTAGCCTTTTATGAATGGTGAGCGGAACATAGTCCAGTGGTAAAGCGCTCGACTGATACGCAATCAATCTGGGATCGACTCCATTTGGTGGTGGGGGAGTGGTACGTAGCTCAGTGGTATGTAGCTCAGTGGTATGTAGCTCAGTGGTATGTAGCTCAGTGGTACAAAGCTCATCTGATGCGCGATCGATCTAGGATCGATTTCTGTCGGTGGGCCCATTGGGCTATTTCTTGTCCCAGCCAGTGCTCCACAACTGGTGTAACAAAGGCTGTGGTATGTACTATCCTGTGTGGGATGGTGCATATAAAAGATCCCTTGCTGCTAATCGAAAAGCCCATGAAGTGGCATCAGTGGGTTTCCTCTCTAAATATCTGTGTGGTTCTTAACCACATGTCTGATGCCATATAACCATAAATAAAATGTGTTGAGTGCGTCGTTAAATAAAATATTTCCTTCCTTTCAATCGGTGGGCCTATTGGACCATTTCTCGTTCCAGCCAGTGCACCACAACTGGTATATCAATGGGCGTGGTATGTGTTATCCTGTCTGTGGAATGTTGCATATATAAGATCCCTTGTTACTAATGAAAAAATGTGGGTTTCCTCTCTAAGATTCAAAAGTACCAAATGTTTGATATCCAGTTAATAAATCTATGTGCTCTAGTGGCATCGTTAAACAAAACAAACTTCTTTTCTGGCTGTTACACACCAAACGTATAAGTCTTCATGGTAATTAACAAGTGGAGTCATGTGGCATGTACATGCTCTCTTCCAACTCGTGACCCAGTAGTATTTTCAAGTGATAGTTTCATATTATGTACAATCACTTAACACACAATTTTAAGTGATTTCAGGTACTGGGAACATCAACAGGATCCCTATCGATTCAAGAGCTTCATCAACAACCTCTTCATACAGAGTAGGGACAATTTCACAAATTATCACATCAGTGTACTGCAAGGGTATGGGAATTATTTTTTAAACAAAATTGTTGATCGACACTTTACCGCAGAAAGATGGCATTAGGAATAAAATGACATTGAAAAAAAAATCCAGCAAAGTAGGGGCTTTTGAGGTGCAGCCGTAACATTCATAGAACTAGATACCAAAGTTTGGTACACCGTCATATGCTTGGGATCTTGTGAAAACATTTTCTTCCTATCAATAACATGACTCCTCTTGTTTGTTGCTTGCTCTCCTGAAATTGTGAATTTGACCAGTTTGGGATAAATTAGATATCATGACTGGGGGTTCAGGTAATATGTTTGAAGTATAAGAGGGGAGGGGTGGTTCACAGACAGAGTACATATGAAAGGGCGTTATAAAATAAAGCCTTCTGAATTCATTTGAAAAATGAAGTGATACAAAACAATGCAAACCATAAACTACTTGTGTTACAGTATTTCTAGAATGTCTTGAAATAATTTCCCACAGAAACAATGTAGGACAGTACATACCAAAGCATTTGTACCAGTCAAGTGGCACAGATTGAGAAAGGACACGCACATCTCACCCGTCCCCCATCCGAGTCAACTTTACACCTCAAGCGAGGAGGCTACCACCGAGCTACATCGCACCTGACCCTGTTGAAAAGTGTACCAGTGTGACTAGTTCCAACAAAATGAGTCTTAACGTTGGCATAAGATATCTACATTTCTAAAATTTGCCGATTCTGCTCGTTATTTTATGTAAAGTTATAAACTTTTTAAATCTGCCTGTGGGGTGGCTGCCATTTTGAGAAAATAAGTTCTATTTTCATTATGCATCGCGTAGTGTATGCTTAGAAGCATATCAAACGCTGGAACACCTTAAGACTTGAATCAGTATTAAATAGCATGGCCACTTGTGTTTTTTTAAGATTGATTTCCGTATACATTTCATAACTAACACAACACGATGCACTCGGCAGAAACATATCTGCAGCCATACACCGCACCGGAGTCCTCTTTATTTCATTCCATGGGATTTTAGCCATGCACAAATGCACAAGTGGACATGCTGCTTTAGTCCATTTTGGCAGGGTAATTAAAATGTATTTAAACATTAATTCATTTTTTAAAAGCAAATGTGTGCCGACTAAAGTTTAATGCTCCAAGACTTCCATTTTGTTAAAAACCTAAAACAGCCAGGCTTCCATCTTCTATTATTGTCTGTAGCAGTGAAGTAGACTTTTTGCACACAACTAGAACACATTGATTTATTAATCATCGGCCATTGGATGTCAAACATTTGGTAATTCTGACATAGTCTTAAAGAAGAAACCTGCTACATTTTTCCATTAGCAGCAAGGGATATTTTATATGCACCATCCCACAGAGGATAGCACGTACCATGGCCTTGATATACCAGCATGGTGCATGGACTAGAATGAGAAATAGCCCAATGGGCCCACCAACGGATTAATCCTAGACCAACAGCGCATCAGGCGACTGCTTTACCATCAGACTACATCCTGCACCTTTTGCGAGAACAAGTCACATGAATAACTAGTCAAACACGCCTTTCCTTTGATGTGTTTTGAAGAATACAATTATCACTTTTGTGTAAAACAAATACTATATCAAACAAATTAAAAAGAAAACGCAACAAAGACGATCATTGTCAATTTTTATTTGGAGGCTGAAAAAAAAAAAAAAACGAATCCTGACAATATAATGCGATATTTTCTGCACAACATCTTATTAAAAGGTGCTTCATGCAAGAGGCTCTTTTGCATGTACAAACATTATGAACCGCTTGTAACATACAGTTTGTATCTCACCCCACCCGTATACCCGCCCAACATGGCATTCACGAAATGTGACCTAATAAATGCACAACATTACAATTTATACCTTAATGTTGTAAAAACAAACTATGGACGCATGTTTTATATAACACTAGTTAATTTAAAAACAATTAAAAACTCTATTAAATTTTTTTAAACTGAATATATGCTATACTCTTAATAACAAGTGGATAACCATGTGTGTTACAGTAACACAAATTAATACCGAAATCATTAAGTTTTTATTTTTTATTCATGTTTTATTTTGGAGGGGTTTAAGGGTTTTCTTCAATAGTGTCAATTTAACTCATTCCAAGTTGTAATAGCATTATAAATCTTTGGTTTGAAAACAATGTTGTTGTTTTTTACATTTGGAGGGAATTAGTTTACAATTGTTGTGCACTTATCATATCAAATACAGTACTTGTTATCAAGGACAGATTAGCATGTCATGTTGGTTATGAAATGTTACTGTAGACCCAGGAATGTACAGTTGTACATATATATGGAAACACTAGGTTTCATTGCAATAACATCACAAGTATCATTATTATTACAAAGAATCCAGTTCAAGAAATATCTTAAGGTATCTGAATGCCGGTTTATAAAAAAGAAACATAAATTCTTTGGTATATTTTACTCTTTTAGGGATGTGATACCAATTTGTTTTTTGAAAGCTGATATGATTTTAAAGGTGCAGACCGTAGTTTTAACCTGTGAAAATGGACACTAAGTTTGGTTAATCTACAAATCTGTAACACATGTGGATAAAGTTACAATAGAATTAAACTTGAGTCTGTGACGTTAAATGGGGTAATGCCCTCTAAAAATAGACTAGAGCTATTCTCCATAACAGTTACTTCTCAGAGGTATGTTTGTTTTTAGAATGATAAAAAATGCATTTCCTGGTATTACAAACATTAGGAAGCCCAAAAACATTTTGGATGTATGTATGGAAAATCTGAACACTAAAATACAAGTAATGGGGTTTTTTTGTTAACAAAAATAGTAAAAAAATGTCGTCATGTTTTGAAAACAGGGTCTGTCACTTTATAGAAGCTGAAACCTCAACAAAGATATTTGGTTAGCTTTTCAGATCAAAAATTATTTTACACAAAAAATCTGAAATCGGAGAGAAAGCTGAACAGCACATGTCGGCTCTTTACTTTGATGACATTGAGCACACGAGGAAATAACATTGGATAAAAAATGTAGAAACCTTCTCAGGGTCTTGAAAGTTGAGTTGCTGAGCTTTTCAACAAAGAAAAAGGACACATATCTTTCCGGTAGCACTCAAATCTGACACAAATCATCAGGATGTTTTTATCTAGGATTTAAAGTATCCTCTGCAAGATATTTAACTTAATTCAAAGTTAAAACAATGTATGATGAAAATTAAATTGACAACTTTACAGATCATTTTGTTTAATATCATGTCACGATTCGCTATGCAAATTTCAGAGATTGCTACACAGTTCTAAAACATTAAATTATAGTTGCTTCTCAATTTTCAACACATCACAAACAATTACCAGTCAAATTTTTTAAACACAAAATGTTCCCTGCTTTCTGAACTGGATATCACACACCACATCCCCATTCACACACACAAACCCATCCACCCACACTTACATTTGTTTTGTATTAATACTATAATAGTTCTTTTAAAATTATTATTATGATTTGAGTGTTAACATTTCTGGGTCTACAGTAAAAAAGATGCATCTTGTTACATTCTGATATGTTCTATGAATGAAGATATTTGGCAGATACCCTGTAGTCTGTTGCCATGACAACTCACTCAACTGCCACATACACTGATGAAGGTGAAAATAATTAGTCCCAAGCATTTAACAGCTTCCAGGCAATAGTTTTAAAATGATAATTATCTCCCTTGGAAACAAGGTTATCACATACCTCTATTATTGATGAACCTTTCACTATTTTTCTTAGTAATAAAATTAACATTTTAGTACACAAAGTCTTGACAATTTGTTCAACTTTGATAGAAAAGAAATCTTGGTACAGAAGTCAACAAATACTGAAATTAAAAATTATGCAACTGCAACTGTTTGGTAATAAAAATATGCACTAAAATTTTACAAATCTTAACTTATAAAAATAACATCAAATAAAAATAGGTTTGAAGTATTTAGCATTCTCGTTCTCTGTAAATATGGAAGCTGTCAAATCCATGCTAGATATGAAATGTTTTAAGTTAAAAAAATAAAAAACATTAAAAAAAAAACAAGAGCAAAAAAAGTGATTGAAATAAGTCATCTGAACACTGATCCAGTGACTTCCCCTGAGGCAATAAAATAAATGTTCCAATAATAGACAACTATATACAGTTTTGTACACAACCAGCTCTGTGCTTTCATGTCTTTGACTACGTCGAACGAAATCGTAAAACACAGAGCGCAGCACCCTCATGAATATATCTTTCCACAAGTAGTATCATCAAATGCCAAACATCAATGCTTGACAAAATGTTCCACCATGTTTTAAAAAATATGTCAAGTTACAAAGTGGGTACATAGGTGATAAAAAAACGTTATTTCTATGCTGTGAACACTTTTATTAAAAAAAATTAGTCTCGGATTCTGGCACTATAATGGTCCAGTTTCGTCGACTTGTTTTTGTTGCATACAATTCCGTCATGATTTGCTCTTCCGTCGAATCATGTGGAGAAACACAGTGGTCATAACAACAGCATCGAAACAACGGCATCCATACCACACCATAAAACACTATTACACAGTCACAACCTTTTCTTTTGAGGTTTGGGACACATCTGAAAACTGTGCGTCCTTTGGATGTGAACACCGTAATATCTCCACGTTTCCATCCACAACCTGGAAATGCCATGTATCTTCGAACAGAAATACCAAAAACATTTTGTTCCTTCGTCCCCAGAGTCTGGTTATGTCTTTTCGTCCCTGGGTATCACAATATGTGATATATTCCACTGACACCAAGATCAGCTGAAATACCTTGGCTCACCAGACACAATCCTGTGTGAATGGCGGATGCCTATGATGATGGTTCGAAATTAGGCCAAGCCAAGGTAAGCAGCTTATTTCTTGCTGTGGACAGCATCTCACTATTTCTTGATGTGCAAGAGAGAAAAAATGCCCAGCACTTCAGTCCATCTTCTCGACCTTGGCGACGACCTTATCTTGCCACATGGGCAGTACAGCACTATCGTCGGTGATCTCCTCAAACACAGCACCCTCACCAAACTCATCACTGTCCCGCTTGAAGAAGTACCTGCAACAAGACACACATTGCTGCTTTATAACATGTAACAAACTAAGAGACAAAAAAATGACACCACTAGAGCACATTGATTTATTTATCATCAGCTAGTGGATGTCAAACATTTGGTAATTTTGACATATAGTCTTAAACAGGAAACCCACTATATTTTTCCATTAGTAACAAGGGATCTTTTATATGTACCATCCCACAGACAGGATAGCACATACCACGGCCTTTGATATACCAGTCGTAGTTCACTGACCAGAACGAAAAATGGGCCCACCGACGGGGATCAATCCTTGACCGACCACACATCAAGTGAACTATTTACCACTGGGCAAATGCGAAGAAATGAATAATATTTTCTAACTGTCAAACTGCATTCACTGTCAATAAAACACTTAACCACTCTTTTCTTACTCTTTCATTATCCATAAGAAATATGACAGCTGTCATTGTCATTAGCTACATAATTAAAATGCAAATTTCTAGTCTTGTAGGAAAAGTGTAACAATATTTAGAACTCAGGAAATTTAACATTTTCTTTCTGCTATGTCAAAGGAGTGGAAAAGCCTCAATAAATCTCCAAAATCACTGCTTCAGAAACAAACCCTACCATTAGAACAAAACAAAATGATATAGCATAATTTGCATCAGAGAAAATTCTACAGATCACCTGTCCAACAATAATTTTGGTAGTACCCATTCCATATGTAATGTTTTCCGCATTAACCATATATGAATTGACAGAAACCTGTTTTAAACAGTAACCTTGCTGGTTTACCATATTATCAACTTACTTGAAGCTTCCTTTTTTGGTAATTAGTGTCTTGAACATGCCGAGGGTGACTGTTCGGCCTGTAATAACGTGACGGTATGGGATGGGTTCCTGCCCGAAGTAAATCCCGACAATCGTCTGGTTGCCGTCGGTGATAGACGATGAGCCTGTGGTGTTCATGGAGGTGTTGTTCGATGCGACACCGGTGGAAGGTTTCTTAGCAACCTTGGACCGACTGCAGAATAAAAAATACATTCATATCATATGCTTGTTTTTTTTATTGCTCTAAGTATTTCCACAGTTCTCAATAAACCTAAAAACATAACAACAAACTCGCAAAAATTCTTTGTAGACTTATTAGTTATGGTATGGGGATTTCTAAGTTGATTAAACATGAACACAGTTCCTAAATAATACAAATACTGAGCAAATTCCTTTAATGTTCTGTGAATTGATGCAATTAATAACATTTTCTGAGTACTCCGTACCTTTTTGAAATCCCATATTTTTGACTACCAGTTAATTTTCATGTCTATGAGAGTCGGATCTGACAAATGATATTTAAAATCATATGTGACCAACAATTTTTGACCAAACAGATTTTAAGAAATTAATTCTTAGTTGTCAAGTTATCTCCCTTTACCAGTTCAACAATAATTCTTACACTCGAAGAGAAAACAAGATTTCCTGTTACAATTAGTATTTTCAGTGGACGACTAGCAAATGGACATACTCGAAAGTCTGGCTCCCTGCTGACATGTCAAGGTCACTGGGAATTGTGCGAGCAGACGGCATGGTACGCATCTGTGATGAACTCAAGGTCGTCGTTGTTGCCTTGTTCTTCTCACGGCTCGGGACACCAGTGAATGATCTGTGAAACAACAAGAATAACTTAATAAAGGAAAGGAATGTCTAACAAATTGAATCTCTGAAGATCTAGAAAATAGGAGATGAAACCTGCTGCCATTAACAAGAGGACTCCTTCCAATTAACAGCAAGACATTTTATACCTCTTTTTCCAACGGCACATACCAAAGCTTTGCCATCATCAACTGATCATCGACATTAGCCTTTATCAATTTCCAGAAAAGATTTGAAAATGTTTTGTTGGGGAGTGATGGACAAAACTGTAGAGGGTTATACATTCAGAAATAAATTTCACATGACTGAAGGTGAAATATTACCATTTCATGAGAGAAACGGAGTTTTAGACAAGAGATTCCATACAATGTTTTATGAGTACCTTTACCACATTAAAAACACAAAATGGTAAATTTACAACTAATGATCTGGGAAAATCCACCGTGAATATAAAACTAAAAGTACATAATTAGTCATCTCTGAAGATGTGGTGCGACTATAACACTAGAAGTACGTACTTTGATTTGACCGGTCCTGGCGTGATAGAAGCTGACCGTGACTCATCGGCCATGTTGGCCACTCTTCGTCTTGCCTCTTCTATCTGGGTGATGGGGTTGGGGGGAGGTGGGAGAGGCATCGAGGGGTCCTGGGCAAATGGCTGGTTCGGCTGAATCTGACTGGCTCCCATTGGCTGGAAGGGCATGATACTCGCCCGCTCCACCGATGTGGGACGACTAGCACTAAAAGCACCCGTTTTCTTGGAACTGGTCAAAGAAAAGAGCAAACACAATTAGATAGTGAAACTTTCTTGGAACTGGTCAAATAAAAGAGCAAACACATTTAGATAGCGAAACTTTCTTGGAACTGGTCAAATAAAAGAGCAAACACATTTAGACAGCGAAACTTTCGTTGAATTGGTCAAATAAAAGAGCTAACACATTTAGATAGCGAAACTTTCTTGGAACTGGTCAAATAAAAGAGCAAACACATTTAGATAGCGAAACTTTCTTGGAACTGGTCAAATAAAAGAGCTAACACATTTAGATAGCGAAACTTTCTTAGAACTGGTCAAATAAAAGAGCTAACTCATTTAGATAGCGAAACTTTCGTTGAATTGGTTGCGGTTTCTAATTATATCAACCCCTGCAAATCATAATAATGGGGATGAGCTTACCCACATTCAATTTGTGTTTTGAGCATTCAATCAATGAGCTTACATAACAGGAATTGAAAGTGGGTTTTTAGAGCTGAAGAACTTAATGTGAAAATATGATGGTAAAGACGAACTGAATTCTAACAGAAGTAGTTTGTTTTGTTTACTGACACCACTGGAGCACACTGATTTATTAATCATTGGCTATTGGATGTCAAACATTTGGTAATTTTGACATATAGTCTTAAAGAAGAAACCCGCTACATTTTTTCATTAGTAGCAAGGGATATTTTATATGCACCATCCCACAGACAGGATAGCACATACCACGACCTTTGATATACCAGTCGTGGTGCACTGGATAGAACTGGAAATAGCCCAATGGGCCCACTGACGGGGATCCATACCACATCGACTGCGCATCAATCGAGCACTTTACCACTGGTGAATTAAAACCAATGCATTGTTTGGTTAGTGAAGCATGGACGAGGATGTACACACCTCTGTTTATGTGGTTGCATGGTTGGCCCTACAGACACGCTCAGTCTTTCTCGGTGTGACCGCTTGTGGGTTGAACTCTTCTCTGAAGACTCGCCATAGGTGGCGCTCACTTCCTGTACCCGCTCACTGTCCATCATCCATTGCATAACCCTGCAATGATAATAAAAAACAAACCTTATAAGACATGGAATATAATTCTGTAACCATTGCCATGATCATGTCAAGCAAAAACTATAAATATTTATAAGAAAACAGTTTTTCAAATTAATGACCACATGAAATTCCTTTGAATACAAAGTAATCTCTGTTGAATATGATTAACAATAATGATTTTATCTTTTTTTTAAACTCATAGCCACCGATTTAATAATAAAATATTTTCAGCTGTTGGTACTAAACCAGTTATTCCCGATTTATCATGCAATCACTGTATTCATTGTCAGGATATGATTACTAGATAAATCTCGTGACATAAGCCCGACTCGACCCGAGTATTTCAGACTAAATTTTCAATAAACATACTCTTTAAATCATTTGTTTTAGTACAGTAAATGCAAATATATTTTAGTTTTGCAATAACAATACAAAAAATGTATACTTGTTTTTGAATTGTAGTTTAGAAACGCTTTTTGAATGTGATAGAATGTAGCGAGTGTCTTACAAAGAATTATGTCATGTATCTTGTATGACGTCATACGGCAAAAGCCTTGCTAGGTTGACAATACTCGATTTGTGTACACAAAATGAAATAAATAATGATTTTCCAAAATATTCCTGTAGGATTGCAGAATAAAAGAAATAACTAAAACATTCTTACTATTAAATTAATTATTACTTACAAACGTCATGCTTAATTACACAATTTGTCAAATCCAATACATGTGTTTCTCATTTGATATTTATAGCAGCCCAAAACGCATTTTATACACAACACAATGAAATTCAATAATGTGTGATTTGTTAGGTGTGACAGTATTTTTATTTTTAAGAAACCATAAAACACAGATCTGAGTCATTATCCACCAGTGGAAACATTAAACGTCAAAAATATTTTACAACAAATCTTTAATCTCCTGACAGTGCCAGATGACAAATTCATTAACTTATTTGTTTTATGTCCATGTTATTGATTTTTTTCGTTAACTGATTGGAATATATTTTATTTCATGTACCGTAACTGAAAAATATAAAATATTCTATCCGTAAGTATCATATTCATGTTTTTTTGTAATTAGCTGAACATAGTTTGGGACATCGATGGTTTACGAGTATTCAATCAGGATACAATATTTTAAATCTTAATTGGTTCATATAATTTTTATCTGGATCACTGATGGTTCCGTTACATGAATACTACAAGGATACTCCAAATGTCAAAGGATCATGGTAGACATTTTTTGAAAACCTGGTACATGGATTTTTGTAAACATCATAAAGCAAAGTAATATTTGTTTAGAGATACTTCAGCACATTTTAATCTAAAGCGATTTGGTTTCTTAACATAATGTGGTTATTTTGACATATGGTCGATAAGAGAGGAAACACATTGCTGCCACACAGGTTATGCCTTGTGATAAATCAAGGGCTCTTTTATATATACAAATAAACTTGCAGTGTCACTGTGATACTGAAGCTTGCAACTTTAACTTTGGAAAGAACAAGTTTGTTTTGTTTAACACAACCACTAGAGCACACTGATTTATTAATCATCAGCTACTGGATGTCAAATTTTTAGACAAAACCCACTACATTTTTCTATTAGTAGCAAGGGATCTTTTATATGTACCATCCCACAGACAGGATAGCACATACCACAGCCTTTGATATACCAGTCGTGGTGCACTGGTTTGAACGAGAAATAGCCCAGTGGGTCCACCAAACCGACCGTGCATCAAGCGAGTGCTCTACCACTGGGCTACGTCCCGCCCCCAACCGTTCACTATGTAATTGACTGGTGGTCCGCGTTAATTTAAAGCTGCGTAACCGACACACAAACAGAATGACAGCTCGCATGAAATACTGTGCTCAGTTCATTTCATAATCAGGGTTTTGGATCTCACAAATTTGACACAACAGGTTTTTTTTTAGCTGTTCCAAGTATAACAAGGTCCTTTAGTACAGTACTGTTATTAATAGCTGGTGGTTTTGAGGTGAAATATTTTGAGGTCAGCATGTTTGTACTTAATTTTGGCATATTTATTTTGGACATCCGTATGTTGGCAACAAAGTGTATAATATCTGTGGAATAGGGGTTAAATTTGACTATATATATATATACTCAACAATGGACGTTTAGCTAATGCTAAAAGAAATGGCATAACATTTATAAATTAACTTATTTTTATTAATTAATATTCACATCTGAAATGTTTACCATTTACAAACAACATAAACTCATCAACCTTTGCCTAACACAACAGGAGGACTTGATTTTCTTTTAAAGTTTATTCCACCATGGCAAATTTAGACGTCTTAAAAGATATTTGCTAAGGTCAGGTCAGGTCAGGTCATAGGGTTTTACGTGCACATTCAGAACAAGCTGTTGTAGCGCATGACAGGAAAGGTGGAGGGAGGGGAGAGGAGGGACCGTCTGCACTGGCAGGTGCAAGGGAGCACCAGCAGCAGGATCGAATCGGTAGCAGGCGGGTGGGGGTGGTGGTGGTGCTATGGAATTTTGAATGGAGCCGTTAATGCCAAAGAGAAAGGGGTGTGCAATTTTGATTGAGGAAATTTGGCGCAATTTTGAACGGTCGGTCGTAAGGTAAATGGCCGAGCTAATATAGGTTTTGATATTATTTAATCGAGAGTAGCCCGTTTATTTGCTAAACTTTCGTTGTTGAGTATATTACAGCATGACAATGTGGACCAATCAATTCTCTTGTACCATTATGTGTAGACAAGGTACTGACCACAAGTCACCGGACCGAAGTGTTACTCATCACTGGCTACCTTAGAAAGCCTGTATGGAGTAACATAAGGCTGGCAAGGTAGTGCATTAGCATAAAATCCTATCCCAGTACCAGTTTGAACCCAAAGTGCTGGTTTGGCTGAGTGTCAGGGCTACTACACCAACTTTAAACACACCAACCATTAACCTCTGTCCTGGACAAACATTTAGACAGCCAACAGGGGTTTCTCCTGAGGGTACAGACGGTAAATTTACGAACATTAAAATCTTGGAAATTAATGGATATATATATATATATTTTTTTTTTTATAAAGATCATAGTAAGAAAATTTGTTTTCAAAATTTGTCAAAGCATATGAAATGCAATGTCCAGTTTCAAAACATTTCAAACCCATGCTCTGTTTTTATTACGTACCCTTAAATTATTTCTGGTAGAAAGCCCGCCAAAACATGTCATGAACAGCATGCTTTAACCATAATGGGATATAAGCATAAAACTAAATTGAACTGAATGAATGAATGCATCTCTTCTTGCGCAGTCAGTTTCTCATTTCCATTACATCATAAACCTTCATTATTGCATTGATTCATTTCTTTGTGTAAAACTGTAAGAGACCCACTTCAAACAATGTCTCAACATGTCCATTCCATTTCAATGGTAGGAATATTGTCTGATGTCAAAACTTTCAAGTTTACAAACATTTTTCACTCAGATATCCTCAAACACAGTGATTCACATACATTTCCTAACATCAAAGGATCTGCCAGCCTTTGATGTGTGAACTAAAGCCATTAATCACAGATACAAGGAGGCTTTACATGATAAAGGGAAGTTATTTCATGGGGCCATTGTTCCAGCTCAAATGTGCCAGTGTTAGCTTAATTGAGCCTATATATACTTCTTGATGGATTCCATTATTAAAATAACTGCATGCGCCATTTATTTTCTAAATTATACACATAAACTTTCAAAGACCTGTATTTTGTTTAATATCTCAAGAGATCAAATGACATGAAAGGCATTTCTGTCCTATTAATTGCATGCTCAGTGTGCAGCCTGACATTGATTTCTTGACATGTGTAAAGTACATAAAAAATGTATGTCAATTTCAAAGAGTAGGCCAGCCAGCTCTGCTGATCAAAGCCCGATATAGAGCAATGTGGTCTGTGATATCATGGTCTTAATGTCTTCCAGTGACCACAGTCTGTCATGTGTAATCAGCACACTTAATGCTGTACAAATATCATAATCTATATATCTGAACTAGGTGCATGGAATATTTACTTTACATACACGATCAAAGGAAAGGAAATGAATGTTTGGTTTTTTTAATAATTCATACATTTTTAAACAGCTATTTAGTGTTTGACAAGGTTACGCTGACACTGTCTACATAGCAATAGAAGAAACTTTCCACCAAATAGGCTTTACTAAGTAGCAGCAGTAACACCCCACCCCACCTATCCACGAAACCCCCCCATAAACGTGTCAATGAAAGTTGCATCCAAAGATGTTTAATATAAAATTATCTCAATGCATATTTCAAAACAATTAAAAACAAAACTTAAAATTAACTGAACCCCCTTCTCCCCAACTATTAGCCATTGGATATCAAACAAGGGTAAGTATATAAATAAATGTTCAATTCCAATATAAAAATTTAAAAGTTAAATTAAAACACAGTGTAAAAAGCGTGCAAAAATCTAGATTTCATACAGATTGCATTTGTTAAATATTTCAAAACAAGTTCAGTATGGAACTGAGTAAATACAAATATATCATATATATATATATATATATATATATATATATATATAGATAATTATATACCGGTAGTCCTGAATATCACTAATATAAGCAATTTAAAAGTGCAGTCTTGCTTCCCAAATGTACAACACCTCTTCATAATACAAAACACACACACAATTACATTTTAAAGGTGCAGACCCTAGTTTTAAAAATGGACACTAAGTTTAGTTAATCTACAGACCTGTAACACATTTGGATAAAGTTACAACAGAATGAAACAAAGAGTCTGTGACGTTAAAACCAGAAAATATTTGTAAAAAATAAACTAGAACTCGAATCAATAACTGCTACTTTTCAGACGCATGTGAGTTTTTGAAAATATGAAAAATGCATTTTGTGGTATTCGAAACAACAGGATGACCAGAAACACTTCGGTTCTATGGTAATGGATAATCTAAACAGTAAAAACTAGGGTCTGTCCCTTTAAACGAAACCCATGTATTGTCTCTTATGAAGGTATACAACCAGCTACCTTATTGTGTAATACACCATTCCGGTAAACAGTGGTGAAGGCATCCTAATTATTAATGGCATACACTGCCATAAATTGGCATTTACAGGGAGCCATCACTCTCGCTCCCCTGAGACTAGTTCAAGGAGAGTTATTTAAATAGCATGTAGATTTATGTGATATCAATACAGCAATATCTTAAATGGCTCCCAATAATCTAAGATTGGGAAGCGATTAATCACTCTCCTGAAATCGGGATGTAGAACATGTATACTCACTTCTCGCTGGCTGGATCGTTCCAGTTCGGCATGCGGGGTATAGAGTCCTTGTCCAGTGCCACACTGCTGATGCCACTGTCTACATAACTACTGGTATCAGACCCTTTACGGGCCGATGCCTTTTTACTAGTCCTTCCACGATCACCAGCAGTGTATGCCTCGGAGAAACTGCGCGAGGCACTGCCCGGTGGCTTGTCCCCCACCCAGTAGCCCATTGTCAAGTTCTGCGCCTCGATCTCGATCTGCTGCTGGGTGCGGATCCCGGAGGGGTGGTGGTGGTGGTGGTGATGGTGGATGTGACGGTGGGTCTCCATCTCGCACTTGTCCTCACCCACGCCACTATCACAGGACAACGAGGACACAAAGTCTTTGGTGACGCGCTTGCGACGTGAGTGGCCCCCTGCCGATGCCACTACAGGCAGGGTCTGGGACTGGAGCTTGCGACACAGCCGGTCAGGCGACTTGCTTTGTGGCGAGTGTCTGCCAGGTGATCGGCTCGGCGTGTGGTGGTTCGAGTTGGCCCAGATGCGGGAGCAGTGCTGGTCGAGGATACTCTCAGCCGTCTCCTCCTCAATGGCCGATGTTGACATGATGGGCATGATGGAGGTAGCCGTTGTGTTCTTGTGGGAAAATGAGGTCGTCATGGAAACGTTCTCCTCCGTACACTCACTCTGCAGGAGAGAAGACAACGAGTTTATTAGAAATAGAAAAACTCAAACTTAGAAAATCTGTTTCTAATTTTCATTACTATTCATACTTACCAGGAGGATATGACTCAGGGTGTATAGCATAGTTGTTGTGCTAGCACAGTGAGCTGAATAATTATTGATGTCATGATGGGCACATTTTCAATAAATAGCTGATCTAGCTCAATGAGTACAGTGTGAGGTGCTCTGATTGCAGGATCGAACCCTTCTGTCAACCCATTCTCTGAGATTTTTCCCATTCCAATCAGTCACACACACAAGTAGTACAAGGCCATGATATGATATATCCTTACTCGTCTGTGGGAAAGTGCATATAAAAGATCACTTGCTGCTAATGGACAAATGGAGCAGATTTTTTCTAAGACAACATCAGAATTATCAAATGTTCGGCAAAGAATAAATATTAATAATAAATCAATGGACTTTAGTGGTGTTGTTAAAAAAACCCACAAAACAATTTTTACCAGAAAAGGTGAATGATTACTCTCACTTCCTTCTTCACAGGAACAGGAAGGGTAAAACAATTATTAAAATGTTTAATTTAAATATATCTATTTAACTTTTTTTTAAATAACAAGTTTAATGTTGATAAATAATATTTCCGAATACATACTTCATTCAGTGATCTCAGCTTTTCTTCCATTTTTGCTTCGGCCTCTAGTTTTTCCTTCACTTTCTCCAACTTTTCGATAAGAAGACATGCAAATCGTTTCGGATCAGTTTCAGCAATATTGCGATCCTTTGGTGCTCTTTCCGTCCGCTGATAAAAAATGAATTTGTCCAATAAAAATCAGATTTACAATCTCAGAAATCAAAATGTCAAAGGTTAATAATCATACTCAACGAGGAAAGTGAAAAAAACCTAACATTTGTTATGAAAACACAGTTTGACAATGTAAAACACTAACCAATGTTGTAGTTTCAAATATTCAGTCAATCACTAACCAATAGAACGATGATGATGAACTGTTCAACTGATTCAGTGATGCACTAACCAACTGCTCTGTCATCTTGTTCAACCAGTGACAGTACCATGCTGAAATCCTCCGTCGATACAGCAAACAAACCAATGCTGAACAGACCAATATTAAAGCACCTGAAAGCTAGGCCTCCTCAGTAAACAACCGACCGACCGACCGACTGACTGAAACACTGTAAACTATTTTGTTGCTTACAAAGTCACTAAAGTAATTACTCGTATGCTTTTATAGAAGTGGTAAAATTACCATTGGAAGTTCATTTTCTTCTCAAAAGACCTCTTTTTTGTTTGTCTATTATCTTTAAACACAGCAATTAGCTGCCTAACATAAACAGTACTCAAATGACTGCATTAGTAGTGCAGAGAAAAAAAGACTGAAAGAAAAAAACAAAACATAATGAAGCACCTTCGCAGTGATCAAACGAAGTGCAATCAAGTATATATGCAAGTCTGCATTGAAGCTAAGCCTATTAGCCAAGTCAAACATTTGTAAAATGTTTCATCTAATACAAAGTTGAACAGCTTTGCTAGGCTTCCTTTGTAGCCAGTGTGTGCAACATGTGCAAGGGAAGTTGGGACGTCTGAACTCGCTGTTCAAAAGAACAGAACTAAGTGGTCAAAGAAACTTCAGTCAGAGTCGGCTGTCCCTCAGTGGTGCCCGCTCTTCAGCTTGCTTTAAGTACTTAATCGGATGTTTTATCACTTCACTTATTATTACAGATTAAAATCAATTTCCTCATCTCTTGCCAGCAACATCAAAGGCTGTTTACGACAAGACATTTCAAGGGAGGCAACTACAGTTGTTGGGATCTCCCAGTTCACACTGTTTCATGCACTCCTAACATTTTTCACGGATTTCATTTCTAATAATAGTAATATATACATGCAAAGGTGAAACCTGTTCTCATCTTCACATATTAATTTTAAACATAAATATTTATATATGTCTCTTAAACATAAGAAAACAAGACATTTTTTTAATAACTACATCAGGTACTTCTAAGCATAAGGCATTAAATTGTTTTAAATGCATACATACTCCCACCAGATTCTACATCAATTTAATTTCCAAATTAAAATATTTAGTGTATTTTATCGTCAGATTAACTTAGATATTATTAAATTTGACTACAATTATATGGCTGTATAAAACAAACAAAACTAAAGCAAGGAAATAAATCTGAAGCATATCTTTGTTTTTGATAGACTTTAATCCCCCCAAGATGATACACTGGACGTCACGTAAAATGGAGAAAAGCCTCATAGCAGTGCTTGAGGGAGTAAAAGAGAAAGCTAATGACATACTGGAATAAAGAAATGAGTACGCCTCCCCCCCACCCCCATGATTGCAACGTTTGAGTATGTCTTCCCTTGATTGCAGTGTTTGAGTATGTCTCTGCATGATTGCAGTGTTTGAGTGATTACGTCTCTCCCCGATTGCAGTGTCCGAGTGAGTACGTCTTCCCCTGATTGCAGTGTTTGAGTGAGTATGTCTCCCCCTTCTAACTGCAGTGTTTGAGTGAGTAAAAGAAAGCTAATGACATACTGGAATAAACTGTGAGTGAAGAGATGAGTAGGTCTCCCGGTTCTGCTGGGCCAGGGACTTGATGTTCTTTTTATGTCTCTTCCAGTTGTAATGAGGTATATCTCTGAAAAAACAACACAACATCCATAAATGATCATCATCAAACTCATCAATCATCAGCCAGCAATTACAATTACAATTACTATTAAGCTGAGTTTTCATTTTAGTCAGCAGTCTTGTTTTATTTGGTTTATGCAATATAATTGGAGGAAGGTGGGGTGAGTGGAGAGTTATATTCTACAAAACAATTTGTATGGGGGAAAACATGATGCAATTCCTGTTTGAAAAATAGAGCCTGAAATAATAAAACTTTAAATTAATTTCTCCTTACAGTATACAGGTATTTACTGTATATATACTATTATAAAATAATAGAAAAATCCCCCCCCCCCCCGAAAAAAGAAAAAAAAAAAATTTTTTTTTTTTTATAATAAATAAATATAAAAATAAATAAAAAAAAAAAAAAGAAAAAAAAAAAAAAAAAAAAAAAGAAAGAAAGTAAAAGAAAAATACATAGTAATAAAAGAAAAAGACAATTTAAAGTGATTTTACAGGGAAAAGGAGGTATGCTGTTGCTTCAAATTTAATAGCTTTTTTTTTCAACATATATATATATATATATATATATATATATATATATACACATTAAAGACTCCTCTTCTTACATTATGAGTAAATCGGCTGTATTTTATATCTAATGTATACCGTCACACAAAGTGATTACAACTGGGAACACAGGGTCAATCAAGTAGTGATTTAACCAGTGTCTACCTGATGTGTTTTTGAGCTCTGTGCCAGTGTTTGGGCTGATCTCCAGTGTGGGTTTCAAGTGAACTGTGAAATCCATTGAGTGTAAACAAGAGTCAGACATGAATGAAGTGTATTGATTGGAAACTCTGCACCCAACTGACCCCTGGCTAATAGTAATGCACACCAAACATTCCTCACGATCAGGCTACCAGTGCGCTTAGCCAAACCAAGAGAGAAAATTGATTTCCAGGCTTTGGAGGAAAGGATTGTTTGTATAGTGGCACCTCAGCACACTATTTATATAAAATGGTAACTGGAAATGAAATGAAAGGAATGTTACACCTCAGCGCAATGTTTATATATGGAAGGGCATCAGAAACTATTCATTTATGGCTAAATAAAGTTTGTTTTGTTTAAATACATCACTAGAGAACAATGCTGTATTAATCTTCAGCTATTGGATGTCAGTCACTTGGTAATTTTGATATAGTCTTGGAGACTGCAATATTTTTCCATTAGTGGCAAAGGATCTTTTATATGTACCATCCCACAGACAGGATAGCACATACCACAATCTTTGACTATTCATCTACAGCTATTTGGTGAGTAAAAAATGATTTCGACACAAGAAGATTAGATAAGAAAGCACATTTGAAAGGACAGTGATAGATACTAACGCTCTCCCTCTTGCCCCATGCCAGTAGAAATCACTGGGGACGAGTAGAATTTAAACTATGCCAGTCACCTGGGCCAGTAATTGAGTAGATGTGACCCACATTTAACATATTGACTGTCAGCTTATTTTGCCATCATACAATGATACATTATACAGGTACTTCTCGGGATGTTGGAAATGAAATCCAGTGTCATTACACAGAGAAAGAATTACAAGATCTTCTGTATGTATCTTATTTTCTAGAGGGGACATCATCTAAGTGACTGTTCAAAGCTGGATGACTGCACATTTAACATAGTTACAATGTCTAATATACACGGGCAGCCCCTTCCAATAGACAGCACATATCAGTGTCTAATATATGTGGGCTACCCTTCCAATATACAGCACATATCAGTGTCTAATATGTGTGGGCTACCCTTCCAATAGACAGCACATATCAGTCTTAATATATCTGGGCTACCCTTCCAATAGACAGCACATATCAGTGTCTTAATATATCTGGGCTACCCTTCCAATAGACAGCACATATCAGTGTCTTAATATATCTGGGCTACCCTTCCAATAGACAGTACATATCGGTGTCTAATATATCTGGGTTACCCTTCCAATAGACAGTACATATCGGTATATTAATATATCTAGGCTACCCTTCCAATAGACAGCACATATCGGTGTGTAATATATCTGGGCTACCCTTCCAATAGACAGCACATATCAGTGTCTAATATATGTGGGCTACCCTTCCAATAGACAGCACATATCAGTGTCTAATATATCTGGGCTACCCTTCCAACATACATATGTGGGTTACCCCTTCCAATAGACAACACATATCAGTGTCTAATATATCTGGGCTACCCTTCCAACATACATATGTGGGTTACCCCTTCCAATAGACAACACATATCAGTGTCTAATCTATGTGACTACCCATTCCAATAGACAGCACATGTCAGTGTCTAATATATACCGACAGAAAGAAAAAAGGGAACACTTGGTATTGGAGACCCAACTATCAGGCACCATTACTGTCAAGTGTGTATAATTTACACCGATGTAATGTGGGATTGGAAGTTGGTAATGTCAGACTGAAAGTCAGTAATACAGGTATCTTCCCGACACTATATGACTAAAAGTTTTTGTCTTTCCTGTTAGTATTCGTTTGATGTTTGCTTTCTTTCCATCAGTAGATTGCACCATGAAAACAAAATTAGTGTGGTGTGATTAATTTCTCCCCCTAAATTTAAGATATTAACAGCATTTAGAGCACAGCTGAATTTCTAGTCCAATGGGAGCTTCATATTTGGTCACGTGAAGTACATTTATATCCCGATAAAGCACTTCAGACATTCACTTTATAAGCGGTATTGCTGCACGTGCAGTCATAACGACTTTGGCTCTGCTCTAAGACAGTTAGAGGACGAGTAACAATACTTTATCGGCGTATAAAGGTAGTGTCGCACGAGAAAACGCTCGGCCTTTGTCTCGTGCGACACTACCTTTATACGCCGATAAAGTATTGTTACTCGTCCTCTAACTATTACATAAATTCACATGTTAAGGGGAACAAAAAGTCACTCTCCTTGTTTCAGGGGAGTGATGGTGATATTTAATCCTTTTGTAGTACTTTTTTGTTTTTTTAAATTTCTCAAGTTAACTGGAGCTATATAACAGCGAGTTTTGCACAAGAAATATCTAAACTTTTGGCTAAACTATTAACCCCTCCCCTCATCCAAGACCCTTTGATGTGTTAAGTGGTTGTGGGTAAATTTTTGACATGCTTCCATCAGAGAACTGTTCAAGAAAGCCTGTCGTGGACACAACCTCAGACTACGCCAGAGAGTTCCGTCCCAGACAGGCTATGTGTTTAGTCTCTTAAATGCATTTTGTTGCAGACACTAATGGCGGTTTGGGAAAATTACATATTGCGAACTTGCATTAATGTGTGAAAGAAAGAAATATTAATTTACAGTATTAAATTATTTTCACCAAAATAATAAAAATCAATGACAACAGCTGGACTAGAATATACATGTATGTAAGACTTCTTTCACGGCAAGTAGGATGCCATTTTAATCCTTGGCAAGTAGGATGCCATTTTAATCCTTAAGGAAACGATTTGAATACTGTAGGATTTCGAGCAGGACCCGAGAAATGTGGGACTCATTTGATAAAACTGTACACCAGTCCTGTATTGTTGTATGGAGGAGCTATCAGCTACCAGCGCTGGTGATATGAATGGGTTCACACACACACACACACACACACACACCCCCCCCCCCCCCCCCCACAGTGGCTGACTACGTGACCTCTACTTTGTTCAAAGCTATGTTTTGTCACTGGCCTTCCTTCTCTCCAGATTTGCCTAGATCAACACCAGCCAGTAACAAAAGGTAGCCTTTTTATCTGTGTGACCCACACACTGCCAACGGAGCACTGCCAGGCCAGCTGCTCTCCACCCAGCCAGACTGGGAGCCTACAGTCAGGCTACAAGAGCTCTCACTCTAAACCCCACCATGTTCGGTGGACTGCTTTCAGAGGTTTTCAGACAATACACCAGCTTTCTCAAGCTTTCAGACTTGACGTGTTGCAACACTAAGCATTATAACCATATTTCACTTTGAAGACAGAGTTTTAGAAAACCCCACAACGAAAACAAATAACCTTATTGGTAACCTGTTTACACAAAGGAGAGAGAGAGAGAAACTGTGTGTGTGTGTGTGTGTGTGTGTGTGTGTGTGTGTGTGTGTGTGTGAGTGTGTGTGTGTGTGTGTGTGTGAGCAAAAGAGAAAGAGAGCGAGCGAGCGAAAGAGATATATATATATATATATAGAGAGAGAGAGAGCGAGAGAGAGAAAGAGAGAGATTAAAAACAAATAATGGATAATAAAATGGTGGATACAGAAAACTCAATTTGGTGGGGGGATGGGGTGGGGGGGGGGGGGGAATGACATGTGGTTAAGGCCACAAACGTTCTCGAAAGGATTCTTCAGATTTCCTAATGTAAAAAATTAAATTAAAATAAAACTGTTGCAAAATCTAGGCCCCTTCAGATCGGCCACTGCTAAAGTGAACTGGAGGAGGGAGGTGATTATAATTGAAAAGAACAAAGTCCAGTCTAATCAGTAAGCTGATCCTGTGTATTTGATATGGTGGTTTTGGTTCAGATCAGGGCTACCATCAAATACAGCTCATTTTATACAGCCTTTTTTTTTTTTTTTTGTCTTACTACACATGTGTGTACATTTACAATACTTACACACCTGTTTGAAAAAAAAGAACCAGGCTTTGTAAATTCTGCCCATGGTGTTTAAAAAGAAAAAGGTCACAAGGACATGACCTGATAACTATGATAAATACATGGGTGTGAGAACTGGGCACTCATTTGACTGGCGGACACAACAGGAAGTCAAGACTGTTTGTTTTATATCTATGATAAACTTTCATAACATTTTCCTCTCCTTTCTCCTACCCTGCACCACACCCCTCCCAATAACGCTAACAAATATGCTGAAATCTAACACACAAGAACAACTGAACACCAGTGTTAGGCTAGTATATCAACCAGTCCTAGATTCCCCACTCAAGCTGACATCCCTACATTCCAGACGTGAACTCTTCCAGTGTCTGATGACTACCATTGTAAGTACGGCAGTAGGGGTGGTAACCACAAACCGAGATTACTTACATTCCTGCTGTAAACAAAAAGGTCAAATATATGTACCAGATGACAAAGAAATTAATCCTCAAGTGATCAATTTACATACTGACAGATAGCTGCTACTGTTCTTCAACAAGAACACAATACACAGCAAAAATAGGTATACATCTTTGTTGTGTTAAAAATGATCTCTTTCTCACCCAAATTTACATAGAACCAAGTTTCCAAAGTGAAATTTGTCATTTCTAACCTACGTTTTAACCACAACTTGTATGAAAACAAAGGGTTGTTTTGTTGTTATATTTTATGGGACATCCTGGTTTAAGTCTAATTAACCTAATGAACGTTTACATAAGAACTTAATTTAATTTAATTTTTTTAAATCCTACACCATGATAGTTAACATGACTGTTTATGGTGCTTTTACAGTTCATATTCACATTCACTCGACCACAAGTGATCCCAACAAAGCCAGTATCACCATTATTGGAAAATATTCCCTTTGAAAAAACATCTTGCATTTTCACTAAATTAGAATATTTGACATATTTTAAACGAAACTTTACTTGTAAATATTTAATTGCACATTACGTTATCAAAAATATAACAAAATTTGACAGGTTTTTTTCAGTTTTCTTTTCTATAATATTGTTATCATAAATGCAAATAAAAGTTTAAAAAATACATTGAGCGTGTTCAATTGTTATTCGACCATGTTGTTCAGAATCATGTTTGATAGCTGAATGTAGACAGCCAAGTCGAGCATGGGTAGGAAAGAGTTAAAGAAACAAAACTCAAAAAACCCCACCAAGTAATGTTAGAGAAACTGGAAATCATGAATGATTAATAAAATAATTTCAGAACATTTCCATAATTTAAACATCTGCACATTAAAAGTGTTACATGAACAGATCATTAGAGAGATTTTACTCTTAAAATATGACAACTCGTAAGTACAGGATTATTTTAATAAAGCTACATGTTGGAAAAAAAACACGTCTTAATATGATCCATGGTAAAAACGTAATGTGGGACAACGGGCTACATGACTATACATTTGTATTCAATATACTCTGAGGGCTCAAGTCAAACCGCATTAATACCCTTCGTAGCAGTGGACACATTTTAAACATAGTAATATTACAAGGGTTGAAGTGAAATCTAACTCACTGTAACCCACTCCATAATGTCAGAAGTGGGTTGTTGTGTTAAGTGTTTATTATTTAAAAATAAACATGTGTACAACAAATAAAATTTTATCGGGGGAATTTAGGAGCTGGTGTATTAGCTACCTCACAGAAAAATGTTTTGTTGTCCAAAATTGGTCCTGACTACATCTGCACTAGTTTTTTTAATGGAAAAATTAACCAATCAATTCAATTTACATACTCGTACATCAGGTTTTTATAAAAATTAATTCAAAGTTAATTTATTGGTATCTAGCTGTGATCAATGGTAAATTATTCCTCTTAACATTTAGGATACTGCTTTCACTAATTCATATTTCCCATCATAATAGCATTGATAGAGACTATGGCTGATTTACTTTTTTGTTTTTCTGTGAGAAATACATGGGAATTTTGAGTGGAAAACATGTTTTTTTGTCAAGTATTTTTGCTTGACAACAATGGTGGAACATTGTATTTATTTTGAGGAATCAATAGCACATAAATAGACCTACTAGTAGGCTTTGAATTGACCATTTTATCAACCATGAAAATCATGAAATATTGTGATGTGAATCATATAGTTTCCAAAATAAACTGGTCATTAAAACAGTTATTGGGAATATAAATGGCTATAAATACTAGTCTGGGACCATCTATTTTCAATTATAAATATTAACTGCTTTATAATTTATTTATTTTTTGTATTTATTATTTTATTTTTTTAGAAAACCACATGAAAACAATACTTACCCTTTTACATATTCACATTATTTTATGTATTTATACAAATTTTAACTCAAATTATGTAAATAAAGTTATAAACTTGTATCCTACAACATGCTTTTTTTTCAAAAATTTACCCAGCAGTTGACAGTTACAAAGCTGGAGAGTGAGAAAGCAGGGCTGCAGCTACGCAGGGTGTGAAAAAGCAGGTAAACACCAGCCCAGGAGAGATCAAAGCCTAGGGCTATTCATGTGATAACAGTCCTGGTCCCCATGTAAGTGACTTGGCCCTTTTATCAACAGTGCATAAATTGCTTCTCTGTGCTATTTGAAGCCTTTTGAAGTTTGCATGTCTGATAAGCCCAACTGACTGTCAAAGGCAAATTGATCCCCGAACAGCACCAAGATAATAGCTTGTCACTCCAGCCAGCAGCTTCAAAGAGCTCCCGACAATGGGGCCTCACATGTGTAGAAAGACAGTAATGACAGGATGGGATAATTTAATTACCACAAAGAACCTTCTAAAGATAGGACAGTCATTTTTTAAGAGCCAGCCAAGGGTAGACTGGGCCTTTCAAGGTGCAGGGAACAAAGCTCGAGAAATAGATATGTTGTAAAATATACTACAAAGATATTATAGTGGGTGAAGCCAGTTGGCAAAGACATCCCGTTCCTTTTAACTAAGATTGCAGCTAGCCGACTGTGGGGAGTCGGGTTGCTGTAATGAGAAACACTGTATTAACATTTGCCCACAGAAATCAAAAACCCTCTAAACTGTTTATATTGTTACCTTCCAATTAATACATGTGATATAATTTAATAATACCCAACACAATTTTAAAAACAACAAAAGAAACCCCAAAAGAAAAAAAAAGAAAAAAAACTATAAAAAAAACTAATTTTTTTCTTCTTCTACAAAACCAACAAAAGTCTAAAAACCAACAACAAACAAAAAATTCCATCCACCTGCTAAAAAAAATCTCCACAAACAAATCTAAAAAACAAAAATAAAACAAAACAATAACATTAAAAAAAAGCTCGTCAAGTATTAAACTTGAATAGGCACAGAAATTACTTGCACATACCAGGTATTAGGATTCTGGTTTCACCAATATTAACCCATGTATATTAGCATGGAATTCCAACACATAATCAGCTTTTACATTCTTTTTAAATTGATTTGGAATTAATATTAAGAAAACATTTTAAATTCTAAAACATGCTGAGATTTTATCACGGCTCCATGCATTAAGCACATATATTTTAGGTCTCCGAATTTCCTAGAAATGGTAAGTTTCTTGTAGCATAAAAATCACAGAACCGAAATTATAAAGTGTTTCTCATAAATTTTAAATACCGAAGAGCAACATCACCTAGTTAAGGGTGTTATCATGCTACCAGTAGAGCTGGACGCAATTAAAATTCGAGGTTTGGTATCTTTATCAGAATTTTGGGGGTGATTTACTTCGGTATCAGTACGGTAGTTGGAATTGTAAACTGACTGGAATGTGTTCTGTATTGTGATTGGTTAATTACATTCTTTTTGTGGGATCAAATAGACAATAACACCAGGAAAGCTAATGGCGTCATTAGAAAGTGACGTCATTAGAAATTGGAATAGGCGAAGTTGACGAAATCAAGGGTCTACAGTTAGATTGTACCCTCGTCTGGTTTATACCCAATCCATTTTGTGTTCATTAGATATATTACTAAATGGCGGCTCCAGTGATGTCATTAAACAAAACAAACTTTTACTAAATGGCGGGGAAAAAATTTCAATCTCAAAATTTTAATATTTAGAAATTTGCTCAGTACGGTAAATTGGTATTGACATGATACCGATACCGATCAGTATTTATATATGATATGCCACCCAGCTCTAGCTACTAGCATAGTTTTAAGGGCATGTACCAAAAGAACATGAAATAACTTGGCCGCACAACTAACTACAAAGATAAAATGCACAGCAAGACAGACCATCTGTCTTGCCAATAAAACATGCCAATTTATTTGTGGGTCGCACAATTTTTTGGGGTTCACACAGGTGCGACTTGATTATAATTAATTCATAAAACATTCAGACCCATATGCAACTATTTGGTCCAAATTGGCCAACTGTTTTGAAAGGAAAACAAAGAAATGCTTAACACCTGAGCACATTCTTAGCTAAGGCCATTTAGCGTTTGGCATATGGTTATCGTAACACTTGGTCTAATCTAGTCTAATGAGATAGAAAACCCACTGCCACTGTCTTAAACACCATCCAACACACAGGACAGCACTAGTGTAGGGAGGGGCATGAGGATCAGACACCTCTTTTTTCCCCCACCATATTATATATTTTCCTATTGCCCATAACATGACTCACAGACAATGCTCTCCTCTGAAAAGAAATCCTGGACATGCCAGTGCAGGACAGCAAATCAGTCAAGAGGCACTGGTTGAGGCATGAAACCGTTCAATGGGTCCAAATAGTTATGACCCTACAATCCATACACCCGATGTGAGCACTCTACCACTAGCCTATATCCTGCTACTGGCTTTTTTGAAAGTAGCAGCAAGTGGATGACACACACAACCTAAATACAATATAGTACAGCTCATTACAAATGGCTCTTGTGTGTATCTGTAATACATACAATTATTAATGCTTTTGATGCCTTTCAATGGCACTTGGAGATCAAAGACACACATTAGCAATTGATGGGTTTTTTTTGCATAAGCAATTGTAAAAATGTATACATGAATAAATAATAAGCTCAGTTAATGGTTTCGAAACAGTGGCAAGTGATTCTAAATAGTAGTTGTTACAAAGCCACCAGTAACAATACAACTCATCAAACAATCTGGAAAAAACTGGACGAAGTGACACTTTTTTCACAATCATAATGGACATTTTTGTTGTGGTGGGTTGTGGGCAACCTTTAAATACTATACTGGACAACATTTGTTTAGTCTCATACATTTCTAGGGATAGTATGAGAACATTTTAAAAATGACTTGAGATCTATTTTAGAACAGTATGGAAATAAAATATTTCTGAAGATTTTTTAATTAAAATGTCACAAGCTAAAGAGAACACCTATGATTTTTGGGGTGGTTTAAGCATGTGAATGTTTGTTTACTTCAGCCGCTAGGTCTAAAAAGGGACTTCTTTTCACAGCCCACTATTTCGAGCTCTAACCTTCTGAAAAAACTTCCCCCGAATCTTCAATAGTTAACCGTAACCGCATTGCATGAAATACAACACACACTTTTTTTCTCTCTGAAATTACTATTTACCGTCCTTCATAAAGCAGTTTTAAATAACTTTAATGTGTAATAACATTATTTAACCTGGTGACGAGGACTGGTGTGAAGATTTCAAAAGGATTTTTACTTGACACATTACAAATGATATGGCTGTGAAATTGCAAAGATTCCCAGATGAAAGGGAAACGCAGACGGAGTCAACAGCTTAAGGCTTCAGTCTTACACTTGGGGCAAACACAATCAATCCATCCCGTCTTTTCCAGTCCACCGATCAAATGCACGGTGCGGGCTGTTGGCGGAACACACATATACACATCTAGCTATGATCCGTCAACCTTGACAGTAGGCTTTTCATCACAGGGAGCCTTTTAAATGAACACTGCTCAAATGTAAACATAAAATTTTGTCAATAAAAATTGGTTCTTTTGTCACCATGCCGTTTGAACATTGGTCTCAATTGTTCTTTCATCTAGGTACTTGGAGGCTGCCAGTGCACTACATACAACAACAAAACTCAACTAACCTTAATAAACAATATTCACACCAAGTTATAATATATATTGGCTTCAAACATTTATACATGCATGCCTGTACAAGGTAGATTAAGAATTCCAGGGCAGAGTAAAACAAAAAAGATATTTCTCTCATTTAATCTAAAATATGCTTCTAAAAGGTGTTTTTTAATTTTGATTTCAATACTCTAAGGCACGAAATAAAATATTGTTTGTTTCCCAACTTTCTGAGTACCGGACTTACCTACAAGAACTTTTTAACCTCCTGATCTTAATAGTTGTTTTAAACTATCACCAAGAAAAGGTTAAAAAGTGGTGTGTTAAAGTTTGTTTTGTTTAATGACACCACTAGAGCACACCGATTTATTAATCATCTACTATTGGATTTGGTAATTTTTACAGTCTTAGAGAGGAAACCCACTACATTGTTCCATCAGTAGCAAGGGATCTTTTATATGCACCATCCCACAGACAGGATAGCACATACCATGGTCTTTGATATACCAGTTGCGGTGCACTGGCTGGAAGGAGAAATAGCCTAATGTTTTCACTGACAGGGATTGATCCCACACTGACTGTGCATCAAGCGAGGGCTTTACCACTGGGTTACATCCCACCACCAAGAAAAAGATACAAAACTGTTATTTCCCAAAATAGTTTGTTTTATATACCCACCCACCCTATTTAGCCCCAGCATGCAATAGGTAGGAAACAAGCAATTGACTGTTTTTAGCCTAGTTAATGATGCCAGTCTAGTTTTCAGCATGTTTTAATTTGTGCCTGTGACTACAATACACAGTAAAAGTAAATGGACAAACCAACAATTGTAGGTCCTAGACAATAGTGTTCAGCATGGTAATTAATGACACAAACCATCATCAGAGCTGGGCGGTATTGAAATTTCAGGTTCAGTATTGGTATTTTTGTGGTGATTTACCTTGGTATGGGTATGGTATTCAGTATGGACACAATACCGATACTGATATGGAGCGGCATTTTGGTTATACTTGGCTTTAAATGCATGCTCGAGTTAAGGCACACCCGCTAATTTCATTTAAATAAAATTAAATTCCATACACAAGGCCGTCATCTCTCTTCTTTTTAGCTATTATGTGTTCGTCATATATACTGTTAGTGCTTTACTAAATGGGGTAAAACATTTTTTACTATTGAAATTTCTGTATTTTGAGATTTACTCGGTATGGTAAATCGATACTGCTATGATACCGATACTAAGCGGTATATACCGGCCAGCTTTAACCATCACTGAATATACTTACATACTACTGTCGGCCACCGTCATGGTATCGTCGGTGAGTGCGTCGCTCGACAAGCTCTGCAGCTCGCTGTCTTGGGCCGACGCTGGTGTATACTTACATACTACTGTCGGCCACCGACATGGTATCGTCGGTGAGTGCGTCGCTCGACAAGCTCTGCAGCTCGCTGTCTTGGGCCGACGCTGGTGCATACGATATGTGTGTCGGGTACGATGGGTCCTTCTTAGGGGTGTAATACATATTCCTGAAACACAAACAACCCAGCATTATCAGTCAGGTACGACGGGTCCTTCTTAGGGGTGTAATACATATTCCTGAAAGACAGACAACCCAGCATTATCAGTCAGGTACAACGGGTCCTTCTTAGGGGTGTAATACATATTCCTGAAAGACAAACAACCCAGCATTATCAGACATAATAGAAAATACAGTTTCTTTTTCGTTACCTGACTGGCCCTACTTTTAACCTGCTGACCATAATCCTTTTTTTAATCAACAGGGCTTCTAGATTATGGTAGCCCCATTCCTGTGGCTAGTGATATTCAATGTTGGGCTGTAAATAACTACTATTACCATGTCTGATGGCTAGTGAAAAAGAAGTTGTCAAATGCTGCATTTAAGTCTTATTTTGTAAATATGAATATCCTATCCCCACTCCTACCTCCCTCTTTAGATGACATTACTATTACTATTAGTAAATATGAATATCCTATCCCCACTCCTACCTCCAATCTTAGTGTTATCGCCCTCTTTAGATGACATGACTATTACTATTAGTAAATATGAATATCCTATCCCCACTCCTACCTCCCAATCTTAGTGTTATCTCCCTCTTTAGATGACATGACTATTACTATTAGTAAATATGAATATCCTATCCCCACTCCTACCTCCCAATCTTAGTGTTATCTCCCTCTTTAGATGACATGATTATTACCATTAGTAAATATGAATATCCTATCCCCACTCCTACCTCCCAATCTTAGTGTTATCTCCCTCTTTAGATGACATGACTATTACCATTAGTAAATATGAATATCCTATCCCCACTCCTACCTCCCAATCTTAGTGTTATCTCCTTCTTTAGATGACATGATTATTACTATTTTGTAAATATGAATATCCTATCCCCACTCCTACCTCCCAATCTTAGTGTTATCTCCCTCTTTAGATGACATGATTATTACTATTAGTAATACTGTATTTACTTTAAAAGTAAAGTAGAGCTAGTGGATTTTTAATCATGCCTAGTAGATGTTTTGCTAGTGGATTTTTAATCATGCCTAGTAGATGTTTTGCTAGTGGATTTTATAAAAATTCTAGAAGCCCTGATCAATATCAATGTTTTTTTATAGACAAAACAATCACTTTGCAGGGCTTGAATTTAACAGGGGCTATACAGCAATTTGCTGCAGTGTCCTAGTCATTTTTTAAGTTGACCGTATGACAAAATTAATGACTCTTTATTATTATTACTGTATTATTGTTTTAACCCTAACCCATGTACTCATACCCATTTTGTTTCTGGAGGAGTCTCCCCCCCCCCCCCCCCCCCCACACCCTCTACTGACTGTTGTTGCATTCAGCACACTGTAAATATTCAATTTCATAGTGCCATACTAAAAAACATTATTTCTGTCAGAAATACTGACTAGTGCCATTCTACAAATGTCCCACAGGAGCTACCCACTTTATGTAAATCACTAGTTACCACTGCTCTTGTAGGTAATTAAAATAAGTTTAACATTCACGCTAGAAAACACACCACAGGTGTATTGGGAATCAGGACAATAAAAACTCTGGAACTAGCGGTGATGAAAACCTGAGATAATGTTAATCAAAGAGATAATGAATCAACTAATATTGAGCTCTGTGGGGATCAAAGGATATTGCAAATGTGCGATAACACTATTAATGAAAGAACAGAGTGGTGAATATACATCTACATTAATAATATATGGATGAAATTATATTTTACACAGGTGAATTTCCTCACCACAAACCTGCCTAGGCCAGCCTGACAACATAAGCACACAAATCTTTAGACTGGCATGGCATTTAGGCAATTCATTATCACATCAAACACATGCAAATTGTAAACCGATCACATTTCAAAGGCAGTATGAAAGCATAGCATGCAACATTTACATTAGATGTGTCTATAAATGTCATATGATCACATGTGATAATTGAAATCTGTACTGTTTTTAAAACACCCCTGTACACTATTAGATCATTATAGCCTTTATCATTAATATGCATAGAACTTATTTTCAAGGCACTTTTTTAAAGGCACTAAACCTAGTTATAGTTTTACAATTTGTTACTTAGATGGTCAATTTAGTAATTTACTGCCCTCGAAATTAGCACCAGCAATGCAACTGGAAAAACTATTACCATGAAAATGATCTGAATTTCAAGCACTGAATTTACCCAACATGCTTCTGGTCATCCCTGTAAAAACCTCCCAAAAATTGTGTTTCATTGGCTTATCACTCTTGATCACAAATCTAATTTTGTGTAAGCTATTTTATATTCATGCAGTAAATTTAAGACATTTAAATCGACATAATATGCTATGCAAATTTTCAATTCTCAAGAGGCCTGGGGTGTCTGTAATAGTTAAAAATGTTTCTATTAAAAGTAAAAAGAAAAGTTACATATCTAGAAAGGATCAATGTTTTTTTCGGTTTTAAAAGCGGAAAAAATAAAAATATATAAGCCACCACTAAAATAATAGCAATCCAAAGAGGTTTACGGATGGCCTATTTGAAGGATCATTTCAATTTTGTTGCTAGTTAAAGAGCAGGAGCTTAATTCACAAAGGTCTCTTAGGCTCTGTTAGACAACATAGCATCCTCTTTGCAAGTCTTTTAGCATTGCACTGCCTCTGAGAAATCAATATTTACATAAACAATTTATGGTTATGTAAACATAAATTCTGGTAACACATTTCTTTTTGCGTAACCTGTTATGTCCATGTAATTTTAAATAACATGCTAAATTTAATATGCAAACGGAAAATAGGTTACGCTAAATTATATTTGTGTGAATGAAGTGCGAATAAAACGATTGTTGTCACAATGTTCAGAGGCCTGAAGAGTTAAGACGTTACGATATTTACCCTGTGTAGGTCTCGGGCCTCCGCGTGCCACGGTAGCGAGAAAACTTGTGACCAGGAACCTTGTTGACAAGTGGCGGCCCCATCAAAGTCTTTGGTATGCTAGTATCAAGTTCTTTATCCTCCGGCAGCGAAGGGAGGGGCCCCGACTGTGACACCGGCCGGGCACTGTTAGATCCACTCGAATGACTCGACTTTGGACTGTCGCTGTATGTCTGCACATATTGCACATAGAAATCCGAATTGAGAAATGCAGGATATGTCACACTGCGCATAAACTTTTCCACTTCTGCCTGGGCGGAATCGAAAATACTTCGGTCTATTCCCTCCTTACGAGAAAAACTGTCGACAATCTTGCGCTTTGTACTAGCATTAAGACACGGTATTTTATCACTGCGAATGAAACCCTTGAAAATGGCCTTGATTATCCCGGGCACATCGTCTGGGTTACACGTCTGCTTGAGGCCCTGGCACGCAAACCAGAACAGCACCTCGGTGTAACCGCCATGCTCCTTCTTGAGGTACTCCTTGAAGAGGTCCACCCCCTCGCTGTCGTTGAGCAGGTGAGAGATGTTCTCCGCCCACTTCAGGTGGGGTGGGGTGCTGTTCTCCGTGAACGGAGGCGAACTGGCCGCACTGCCCTCAGGCTCAAACCCCAGCGGGGCATCCATGTCATCATTGTCCAGCTTAAGGGAGGAGCATTTTAAAGACCCGTTTGTCTTATCCAGATTCGACTTGCGCGGGGTCGCGGCAGGTGAATGAGTTAGCTCCCCTTTCTTAGACGCAGCACTCTTGGTGCTTTTGGCACTCTTGTTGGACGACTGGCTTCTGGTGCTCTTGGTAGACACATGACTCTTGTGGGAGCCACTGCTCTGCGTGGACATACCTCCATTGGACTGGAGTTCGTTCTCCTCACCCGGCACAGGTGGGCGCTGCGATGTTTCAGTGAAGTTGTTCCCCCCGGAATCATTGAGAAACTCATAGACTTTGCTAGTCATCGTCGACAAGGCGACATCCCTCCGACTAGAGTCAGCCTAACTTGCAGGTTGTCCTCTACAGTCCTTTTAGCACCACATCTGAAAGTATATCATACAATTACACACCGTCAACTTCAATACAAATTACAATCTGCAGTCACCAGGATTCAGTTTTGTTTTTAATATTTAATGTATAATTTTATAGCCTATAACACAATCTTAAATGTCTGTTTAATATAAATATACAATTTTATAGCTTGTAACATCTTAAGTTTGTTTTAATATTATAATGTATAATTTAATAGCTTGTACACTAAACCAAGATATTTACAAATCATGATCAGTATACTGGAACAAAAATCTACTTGTAATTATATTGATTATTTAAAAAATTAATGACAAAACATTTCCTGAATCAAATTCCCATTCATTTGGACTACAAAATACACTAAAGCCAGACATAAAAGACTATTGTTTCTTGCATTGCAAGCAAATGGTGGAACTACAGGGCAACCCACTAACAATGTGGCCGTGGTTATACAACTCACAACACACCAGCGTGAGTGATCAACTTGCCATGACCCACAATCAAGAATTCATATCTCAGCAAGAGGAGAAGCAACACAAACACTGAAGCTTTCTATTATTTTAACAGACCTGTCCACCAGCAATTTAAAACATACCGCCAACATTGTTATACACTATCTTACTCCACAAAATTAACAGTTAACTTTAGAATTATATTTGGCAAAACACTGAGGCAAAAAAAATACAACCGTTACTCCCCACCCCCCAAAAAACCCCACCTTGATATATTCTTAAAAAATATCAATAATTCTGTATAAACATTAGAAATGAATTACAAATTTCAAACAAAATGAAAGCCAATATTCTCATTCTAATTCCAATCTGTGACATTGTAACAACTACAGGATTAAACACATCCACTAACGCTAAGTCCCGGCCAGTGGAAATTATCAACTCTATTATCATTTATATATCCATACATGCTAGACACTATAGCCAAAGGTTCTGTGTGGGCTAGTGACTTTCTCAAATATGTGTCGAACACTGCAAGTATCACAAAACTTTCACTTAATTTATTTAATGGACTAGTTAGTACAGAACCTCATCAAATCTAAAACTTACTTGCAGTGTTTGCCAACTGGGGGTTGATCTTACGACCCTTTAAATATCAGCCAAACGCCCTACAACACAGAGTTAGAGCGCAGATGTGCATTTCTCAACAACTAGAGAAGAAAAATTGTAACAAAATCTGAATATATCTGTTGAAAAAGTTTCAAAGGAAATAGCCTCGACCCCCCAACCAACCTGGCAAACTTCAAGTTAATCAGAGTATCATACATTTGGTGGAAGCAAGAGCAAAGCTGTTTTCCTTGGGACAAGTTAAATTGTGACCTTTGTATGTAGGACATTAAACTGTGAGCTGGGAGACTTAGAGCTGGAGCTGTTCACTTTGAAGAGTCATTTACACAGACTAGGCCAAGACGCTGGCTTCAAGAAATATGCTGCTCGGGACGCTTTCAAGTAGGAGAAAAAACACCTCCGTTGTAATAAGCTAGCTCAAGATAGCCAAGCAACTTCAAAGAGAGTGCTATCAAAGGCAGACTGGTAGAGAAATGCACACACAGCCATATGTTTACAGCCCTATCAAGCAATACCTGAAAAAACAGTCATCGCTAAGACGCTTGAACTCTGGGACCTCACAATAAAGGGAGAAAACCTTCCCTCTTCTCAGTGAAAAAAGCCATAATTCTAACTCTATCCTTTGAACAGGAAACCTAGCATTCAAGGCAAGAAGCTCGTGAGGCCCTTATGGGGAGGCAGCAAACAAAATGTCACTGCCTGTTGTTCATAAATTGAGGAACAAAAGATTGGTCAGTTTGTCCTTGTTTTTATTTTAATCATGTATCTGTACTATTTATAAAATAAATCCAGAATCTGAAATGTTTTATAGCAACACACACATTCACTGATTCAAAACAGTTGTAATTGTTATTAAATGACAAACAAAAAAGAAAAATGCTTCATGATGTGGGTCTGGCAGAAAATCTGTGATTTCCATTCTATAGGACCCGTGTTACGAACATCTCTCCAAAACTCTGTAGTTTAGTAATAGAAACAGTAGGTGAAAAAAACCAAGAAGGTCTAACCACCAGCTAATTATAATAACCAATCAGGAATGAGCTTTCAAATGCACAGGCTTCAGGACTTCAAATTTTATGGGAAACACTTTTGATTTGTTTTGTGAGGTGATAAACATGTCCAAAATAAGCAAGCACAAATTAAAAATAAACACGCTGACCGTAAAACATCCACCTCAAAACCACTGAAAATTTAAGCTGTTATTAGATAAAAAAAAAAAAAAAAACCAAAACTTGAAATGCATTTCTGAGTATCTAATTTTTTTTATCTCCTATTAATTTCATTACTGAACTAAAAAGACATCAGTGTGCTCATAACAGACGAAAACACCCCTTGTGCCAAAATGAGCCAGGTCTAAAGTGCTGCATTCCTGTACTTTTAAGCATAATACAAATTAAAGTGGAATTTAGAAAATCTATATACGGTATATATAAATATTAGCAATACTTCAGCATTATTTTTATGAGCAATTTTTTTAATATTTTTTTTGATTAAGAACAAATGATACTATTAACACATTTTTAAACAAAACCTGTGTGTTGCTTAATTCTGTTTCACAACGTAAAGTCAGATTGATGCTATAAAACAGTACCAAATGACTACCATACCACATACTGTAAGATGTGCCGTATGGCGTATTAATAACCTGTGCGAGTAAAACACCTGAATGGGCAGAAATGGTGTACCCCGTGAGGGCCCCACCACACATTGTTTGGTCATAAGCTATGGACTGGTTGCTGGCCCCCAACATAAACTGTCTACTTTTATCTATGCCCCAGGTCTAGTCTTGGTGCTTTAACAATTTTAATGGCACTGGCAGAGCAATCCAGGTCAAACATTGTGAAGCAAGCTTAACGAGGGCTGCAAACCCAAACTTGCTCATTCAAAAGGAAACATTCAATGAGATGTCTGTATTCAGAACAATATAATGGTGTTTGTGGGGAAAGTTTTGTTTTAGAACATATGTTAGCAATAACACAAACACATACTAATATTAAATCAGAAGCTCAAAAGAAATGTTTTGCGGTCTTTTTTTTTAATATTATTAATATTGTTTTGAGAGAGGTTTGGTGTTGGTATTTTTAGGTATATATAAAATTAATATTATGTGAATCGTAAATGAAGCCTTTTTGTTTGAGGCTGGATTAATTATATTCCAGTACCACTTCAAAAAAAAAGGAGGATGTGCAACGTGCACGGTTTATGCTCAATCAAAATCACTTTCGACAATTTTTATGGTTTCAAATGTTATCAAGGCATTCATGTGGTTGCCCTACTTACTTAACAATGTGCTCCAAAAATTGGATATTGTCAAGGACAAGAATAATGCTGTGATACCTTGTTTGCAACAGTGCCCTTCCCAAACATTTCATGTTCATGGTTTCTGCCAGAAAGACACTTTGGGGTATGGCACTATGGAATTGAATATTAACAATTGTGTGTGCTGAAGGGGGTGTGAGGGGCCTCCCCCAGAAAGAAAATGGGCTAGAGTTAGGGTTAAGGGTAAAAAAAATTGTGTCAAAAGCGAACTTTAAAAAATAAAATCTGCAAAAGATCTGGATATGGCGCCATACCCATTTTACCCTCTGGCAGAAACCCTGATGTTATATATGTAAAAATTAGTAAAAGTATTATTTGTAACATGATAAAAAGCATCAGTATCCAATAAACAGCATAGGTTAATGCTCAAAGCACAAGACTGAAATCATAGCTGTGTGAAGGAAATGTTTCCCTTGGTGCCTTTATTTATGTTATTAAACTGAAGACAACAATCATCATACCCCAAAAAAATAATATTCCACTCCTGAATTTTTGTGTGTGTGTGTATGTATGTATGTATGTATATATATATATATATATATATATATATATATATATATATATATATATATATATATATATATATATATATATATATATATGTGTGTAAGTTTTGTAATCATCTGTGATGTTTTCAAATTTATACTGGCCAAATTTAAAAACTCTGTTTTTGACTTGCATGCAGGTAACTACAATTTACAAACTATGTTTTTGACTTGCATGCAGGTAACTACAATTTACAAACTATGTTTTTGACTTGCATGCAGGTAACTACAATTTACAAACTCTGTTTTTGACTTGCATGCAGGTACCTACAATTTACACACTCTGTTTCTGACTTGCATGCAGGTAACTACAATTTACAAATTCTGTTTTTGACTTGCATGCCGGTAACTACAATTTACAAACTCTGTTTTTGACAAGTTTACATGCCATAACTACAATTTACAAACTCTGTTTTTGACTTGCATGCAGGTAACTACAATTTACAAACTCTGTTTTTGACTTGCATGCAGGTAACTACAATTTACAAACTCTGTTTCTGACTTGCATGCAGTTAACTACAATTTACAAACTCTGTTTCTGACTTGCATGCAGGTAACTACAATTTACAAACTCTGTTTCTGACTTGCATGCAGGTAACTACAATTTACAAACTCTGTTTTTGACTTGCATGCAGGTAACTACAATTTACAAACTCTGTTTCTGACTTGCATGCAGGTAACTACAATTTACAAACTCTGTTTCTGACTTGCATGCAGGTAACTACAATTTACAAACTCTGTTTTTGACTTGCATGCAGGTAACTACAATTTACACACTCTGTTTTTGACTTGCATGCAGTTAACTACAATTTACAAACTCTGTTTTTGACTTGCATGCAGTTAACTACAATTTACACACTCTGTTTTTGACTTGCATGCAGTTAACTACAATTTACACACTCTGTTTTTGACTTGCATGCAGTTAACTACAATTTACACACTCTGTTTTTGACTTGCATGCAGGTAACTACAATTTACAATGCTTAAACATCTGCATTAAAAAACACCTAGGCTTTGGTAATTTGGCCCTATGTGTATCATTTTAAATGTTCTGTGACAAACTGTCAATAGTTGGTGTTTTGTTTACCAATGCTCCATACACTGTTCCCATCATCTGAACACAACATTTTTGTTTGTTTTTTATTTTCTAAGTTTGGTATCTTGAGCTGATATTAGCCACAATGGTTGTTTATACTGGGTTTTCCTGGTAATTTTATAAATTTTGTATACATTTATATTGACTGCCATTTACCCAATAGGTTCCGGTTTCGTTAATAATTCATTAATTTGTTCATGTATCTTTTTTTAGCACTGAAAAGTGTTTACATACTTCACTACAAAAAGATGAAACCCTTTCAAGTTTCTAGTGACACCCTTCGCCACTACATAACTCTCTCTTGTACTACCTCTAAATACATCTAAGTTCTGATGACATATCCCAGGTAGCCAATAACACTGTGCCGTAACCACAATTGGATATATAAACACTAAATTAATTAAAATTAAAATATTAACCTACATGAAATAAACTTTACAGTCAGGTTTTTTTTTTTTTTTTGTACCATCAGTTTGTGAAAGAGAGATTTGAGAACTTGACAACATCACCACTGGACAGTAGCGGTCACATTTATTTACAAAGCACTAACTGATGACCATTTGACTTGAAATGGGACATTTAGGCGGTGACCTGTGAAAAATATCAAACATGTGCGCTATGTTTGTGCAGTGCTCTAACTAGGGTCTGTGTGTTCAGACCTGTTTGTCCAGGGTTAATTGTTGCATATATGGGACTGGTCAGTGAATCAATAATGGTCCGAGTATTTCCGGTCTCTTTGTGTACGCACTGTCCAGCTTCTGGACTACATGTCCATCCTTTGGATACCCAATAGAATTTTAAATGTGGATCAGAATTTATTGTTAGCAATTTGTTTAAAAATGTCCATCAGAAAGGTAATAATTGAAAGAGTAGAAGTGATTTCTACTCTCCAACAAGAAAAGAAGAATTTTCATACCAGTTGTCAAATTTTTAGTCGACCTGTCATCCATGTCGACCTAGTCGGGCAACTTTAATACTATGATACGAGTTGCCCATCAGACAACTAAATAAATAATTTTTTAAATCCTTGTCAAACGGCTTTAACTCTATAAAGATACATGATAAATGGAAAAATAATTAAAGGAACCAAAAGCAATAACATATTTTCAAGTACGAATACTGCATGTAGCAGTCCTTGATGTTTCACACGGGCAATTGTTCCTGCTCGCATGTGCTCATGCACAACGATGTCCACTTGAGCGAAAAAGTTCTCATCTCATCACATGCTAATTTATTTACTCAAAATTACTCTAAATTTGAACCACGGAAAATGAAAAATACCTGCCGCTCATATTTTAAGTATTGAATCTTTGCGCATCATGCATATGTGGCATATTGTCAGAGTAATAATATTCACTTGTTAAATTTTCACTTTGGCTTTGACTGCTTGGTGAACATGTGGTTGGACTCGCAGTGACCATATTACTGATGATGCTTGTTAATTCCACGAAATCAAGTGGCAAGCAAATTTAGCTTTTTTGTTTAAACATGACAAAGTTTATAAATTGGCATAAGACCAGTATTTTGTAAATGCTTTACTTAATTATTGATTGAATCTTTTGTTCTGTTTAACTCAGTGTACACGCTGGGGAATGGGGTGTGAAAGCCAGGTATGACTTATTGATATTGAGACCAAACAAGTGTTAACATTTGTGAATGCACAAATCTGATTATTGTTCTAATCAGGTGAATGCTAAAATCTTAGCACAGACCTACTCACAGTGAGGAGGGAGTGTGTATTGTTTCCAGGGATGAGTCCAATGACTATAGGTACATTGTGACAATTTCATTTGATCAATTAAAACTTGCCAGTGATTTGAACATTTGGAATTATGCTGAATGTATACAAAACTCTTGAACAGCTGAATTATGTCGGAAACTAATTTTGATATATAAATACTGAACGTTAGTTTCAAGTCGGAAACAAACTTGATAGTACATAGTCATAAAAACTATTTCTTCTAGTATACAATCCAGGTTATAATTATATTTTGTATCATGTTGTTTATGTTGAAATCAGCCACTGTGATGTATGAACCACAGCCGTAACAGCTGAGGACTGCCTGTATACAGGGTTTCTACCAGAGTGAATGAATGAATGAATGAACGAACAAACGAATGAACGGACGGATCGAACGACCGACCGAATGTTTAACGACACCCATGCACAAAAATACACATTGGCTATTGGGTGTCAAATGGTAAATACTATGGTATATTTAGGACAGTCTCACATTAATTTGTTTCTTACTTTTGAAAGATCTTGAACATTCAAAGTCTTATTACCTTAAATCTCAGTTAAGCAGTCACACATCCCTACCCAAATGTATTGGTAAGATTCGTGGTATGTACAGTGGCCATATAAACAGTCTCACCCGATATGTTAAGACTTTTTATGCTCATGAAAAAAAAGAAGAAGTTACTTTTGTTTAACACCACCACTAGAGCACATTGACTAATTAATCATTGACTACTGGATGTCAAACATTTTGTAATTCTGATTTGTAGTCATCAGAGAAATTTTATCCTCATAGAAGCAAGAGAAGTTGCCCGTGTTTTGCCAGTGACTAAGAATGGCCGCTAAGTAGCTGGGCTAATATTAAAATATTCAGGCCTTTGAGAATTGAGAATTGAAAATATGCGTGACCCATATATCGGTTATGTACACAAAAATAAATCCAGGTAACCATTTTGCATAACCCATTATATGTTTACAAATGCTGTTATAAATTTTGTGAGAACAAAACAGTCAAATGTTTGTTTAACGATACCACTAGAGCACAGATTTATTAACCATTGGCTCTTGGTTGTCAAACATGGTCATTTTGAGTCATAGAGAGGAAACCTGCTGCATTTTTTTCCATTAGTAGCAAAGGATCTTTTATATGCACCATCCCAGACAGGATAGCACATACCACAGCCTTTGATATACCAGTTGTGGTGCACTGGCAGGAATGAGAAATAGTCCAATGGGCCCACCGACTGGGATCGATCCCAAACCAACCGCTCATCAAGCAAACATAGATTACACAAAATTAGATTTGTGCAAGCAAATTGTGAACAAAATGTTCTTCAGAGGCCTGATGTTTGTGACTTTTAAAGCTTAACAAATGGCAAATTTTAACCAGATAACATTCGTGATTGGCCACTATTTCCAGGCTTCGATGTCAGTACATTTGATTCACATGTAACCTGTACACTGGTTACCCAGCTTTTTAAGTTAGTCGTAGCAATTAGCAAAGACGTCACAAAATGCTGCACAGCATATTTGTTTTTAAGCAGTATTTTTATCATTATTGAATATTTATTTTGTTGTTACTTGACAGATATCCCAAATTTTAAAGACTGGGAATGAATGAATGAATGTCTGACATTTCGTCCCAAGCCTGTTCGTCCCTGCGCCCCATACCCCAATCTAATTAAAATTAGCTCCACTATTACGTGTATCTAACACCAGCCAGTTGGAGCTCATGTCCACCAATCAAAACCTTACTTGCCGAATCCTGCCAGTGATTTAAAAATAATTTGAAAACATTCCGAATTATCCTGAGGGTATTACGATGTTTCATGTGAATTACGAATGCCTTATTTAGACCAGTAGAACTAATTTTAATCAGATTGCTAACAACACTGCGTAGTCCCCAATGTTCAGGTAACATTTAGTCTGTAAATAATAATTTAAATATTGACCAATCACACTTCGCCTTTTATAACGTTATTTGGGAGCATACAAATTCTAAAAATATTGGGCGAGTCTATTTTAGTGGCAGCAGTACAGCGAACCATACCAATACGTACGGGGTGGGTTATCAGTCTTCAATTTTACATTATAAATCATTTATTTATAAAAAAAACCCTAACTAAATCAGTCTTCAGTTTTACATTACAAATTATTTATTTTATAAAATCAAAATGTTTTAAGGCATTCGTAATTCACACGAAACATGTCGTATACCCTCAGGATAATTCGGAATGTTTTCAAATTATTTTTAAATCACTGGCAGGATTCTGCAAGTAAGGTTTTGATTGGTGGACATGAGCTCCAACTGGCTGGTGTTAGATCCACATGTAATAGTGGAGCTAATTTTAATTAGATTGCCCATACCCATTTGCCACCATACTCGAAAAATATGTCAGTTTGCTCCCAACGCATTACGATTTCAAACCACAAAAACATCACTTTTGGTTTGGTCCTTTTTTTAATATTAATAAGAATTCAAAAATAAAACTATGTTTTAAGTCTAAGAGAGGGAAGCCTATACTTTTTTTCCATTAGTAGCAAGGGATCTTTTATATGCACCATCCCACAGACAGAATAGCAGATACCACAGCCTTTGATTTTCCAGTCGTAATGCACTGTCCATAATGACAAATAGCCCAATATTTCACACTATATCAAAAGTCATGATATGTGCTGTCCTGTCTGTGGGAACGTGCATATATAAAAGCCATGTTGCTGCTAATGGGAAAATGTGGCTGCTTTCCTCTAATAAGACTACAATAATTACCAAATGTTATCCAGTAGCTGATAAGAAATAAATGTGTTCTAGTATTACTGTTAAATCAAAACCTAAATCAGGACACCAGTCACGTGAAACGGTTCAATAACAACTATTAGTATGAGACGCATTATAATATTGATTATATTGATGAAAAGAATTCAGAATAGAATTAAAATTATAAATATAAAAAGTTTGGCCTTCTGGAGTAAACAAATTGTGGTTAATAAAAAACGTGTTTGATTGAAATCAATTGGCTATGGCCGATTATGACACAGCTGTATAACTAATTAACATAGCCTGCCTGCAAACACTAAATAATACAAGTAAACGCACAGGTTCTCCAATTTTTACGACCCCTCTCTTTGAATAGAAAACCTCCATCGAGTCTGACCGCATTTACCAACGAAATAAATGCTCTCAGAAGTTGCCGTGAAAGACCTATAGACAATGGAATGCTGCACGTTTATTATTGAATACAACTATTCATAAACACAATCATAGTTTTCCACACGTAAATAACTATTACAAGATATTTTATAAAATATGCATACCTCGAGTTTACGGATGAAAATCAGGTCGAAAAAGATCAAAGCGGCCTTTCTTACCCCTCGACAAGGCCGCCATTACACCGTATGCAAATGAGGGCACTCCGAAAAGAGGCTTGAATCCATTTCCCCCATTATGCAATAGGCCCTAACCAACTACCCATTGATATAAATAAACAACAATGATGAAACAGTTTCCCCTTTCATGTGATCAGGTACGTTTCAAAGATATAACGTTTTATTGTTTACAATTATTATTAATAAAATGGAAAACAAATCGTGTATATGTACTACTTTAAAAGTAAATATAAATATTCATCAAAATATTTTGATCATGATTAAGAATGAATGAATGAATGAATGAATGTTTAACGACACCCCAGCTGCCAGCACAAAAATACACATCGGCTATTGGGTGTCACAAAAGGTAGGCTAAGTATATGAAAATATTATTTATATAATATGTAAAACTACAGTGTTACTGTAAGGCGAAGTGGAGAAATGTGTAATACAATATAAAAATCAAAGGTAAGTATATTTTAAAACTATAGAAATCAAAGTGTTTTAAAAAGTTTAAAATTATATTATGATTATAAAGTATTTAAACCACTTAAAGTAATAATAATATAACTAAATTTACTTTGTAAACAAACTAATATATTTCATCTGCAATTAATTTCAATACAACCATGTAAATTTACGATAAATGTAAATAAATGATTGTGATTATAAAAAGAAAAAAAAAAACCAAATAAATAAAACAAATAATACCGGCCAGTACTCAAAAACTATTTTAAGTCAATATTAAATCTATCTGCATATATATATATATATATATATAAAAAGGTGTGTATACCAATGATCAATTTCTCTGAAGCAATCCGAGGAATAGCAAATGAACAAATAAATCCAGCTTTTTCACACGAACAGGGTAAAAATCCAAACCGAACACAAGTTGGTCGCAAGGTGAAAGGCCGCACCAGTATTATCCATCAAAGGAAATCCCACAGTTACACAGTTGAACAAAAACATACACGTCGGACCTAAGTATGGTACAGTCCAAAGGCCTGCTTTCGCCTATCTTACCTTTGCGATGTCATAACAAGTACACCCAATATCGATATGAAACACTGGTGAATGTAGCAAAAACAACGTTGATACAGATTCAAAAAGTTTGAATCCATAAGATCAAAGCCACATGCCTACCGCCGACAATCCCCCATACACGTGACGTCACAACCCTTAGATGTACCGCACCAATGAGCGCGAAGATAAAATCAACATTCAGAAAAACATTTTGGGTTAGTCCACCATGGTAGGGAGTGAAGGTAATATACAGATTTACTAACATGCAGATTGTGACACCGCATGTAATGACCTGTGTGAGAAAACAACTGCTTTTATAAAAATATCAATATGGGTTTACAGTGTGAAGAAAAGGGTCTTAATGCGTTCAATATTGTATGATAGTACATCCATACTCCCCCACCTCATTCGTTGCATTCATCGCTTCAGACGGTAACCTGGGGTTAGGAGAGTTCGATGTCTTAGAAGTTACCGACGTTAAAACAAACGCTTTTGTCTGTTGAATTGAACACTGACAAATCGTGTGCTTATGGAATAACTTCCAAACATCATAGAACACAAGTTTTATTACACAGAATTACTTATTTATAAAAACAGGTCAATATTCTGAAGAAATGTGGAATAATATACAACCCCTATAAATTACACGTGTTGGCTTAAGTGTCCCTTTGATGTTAAAGTAAACCAATACACACGTCAACAAAACTAAGGCCAGTAATAAAACAATGTTTGATGTCCCTGTTTGTGCCTGTTTATCTTCTTTTCTTTATTTTTTCTTTTCTTTTCTTTTTTTGTTGCTTTAATATAAAAAGAAAATTGAAACCCAAACATTATGTATATATTATAAAAGATAATTGTTAATATATAGGCCTGTGACTCATACTCCTCATGGACGAAGGTAGTGGGGTGGGGGTGGAGGTTGGTGGCGCTATGGCAACCTCCCAATCACATATTTCCACCCTCCACATGACAATTCCATTATTTATTAGGGTGATGGATTGGTTAGGGTTAGGGTATATTAGGCTATTCACATGACATAGGTGTCCTGGGAAAATTTAGTCAAAATTGTCTGCTAGGTTCATATTCGACACACCCGCCCTTCCAGTTCCAGACTATAACACGCCCCTGCTCCCCCGCTCTCTCTCCTCTCTCTCTGTCTCTGTCTCTGTCTCTGTCTCTGTCTGTCTGTCTCTGTCTCTGTCTCTGTCTCTCTCTCTCTCTCTCTCTCTCTCTCTCTCTCTCTCTCTCTCTCTCTCTCTCTCTCTCTCTCTCTCTCTCTCTCTCTCTCTATCTCTATTTATTTATTTATTTATTTATTTATTTAATCCAGTTAAGATACTATACTGGCGCGTGGCCAACTTCTTTTTCTTTCAGAGTTCTGCCGTCTGGCAGATGTTTGTACTTTCTGCTGATAAAGAGTGGATGGTGTAATTAGCGTGTGTACAAAGGGATAGAAAGATCAAAGGGAACCGCCCGCGGACCCTCGAGATGTGGAACACGTCGCAGAGCGATCAAACTTCCTGTGATCCGGCACAGGTTACAAACGAAACTAAGCTGTTAGGAAACAATATATTGGCGTTTAGTCTAACATACTAGCTTACAAAGTAACACCAATGAAATAATTAAGGTGAAAATAAAATTTCTGCAAAGTTGGTAACTGGTTTTTAAAGAATGTAGACGCCCACTATTTAACACTGCACCTCGACTCTCGTGACACTAAGGACAGCCCGGCACATGCTAAACTATGGATACTATGTATCTTATACCCCAAGAGGGCGGGGCATAGCCCAGTGGTAAAACGCTCACATGATGCGCGGTCGGTCTAGGATCCAGGCTGTGGTATGTGCTATCCTGTCTGTGGGATGATGCATATAAAAGATCCCTTGCTACTAATGGAAAAATGTAGCGGGTTTCATCTATATGACTGTCAAAATGACCATATGGTTAACATCCAATAGCCGATGATTAATAAATCAATATGCTCTAGTGGTGTCGTTAAACAAAACAAACTTCTTATACCCCAAACGCGTGGACCTGTTTACTCATGTAAGTATATTTAGGCCTACTTACGTCAGTAAATATACTCGAGTAAAATTACTCAGGAATAACTTTGCATCTAGTCCTGAGGTCGGGCGGGATTACGCTCAGTCGGTTGAGTGCTCGCACGAGGTACTTGCGTCATAGGATCGAACCACCTTGGTGGATCCATTTAACTGATTGCTTTTTTTCTCCTTCCAACCAATGGCCGTGGTATGTGCTTTCCTGTCTGTGGGAAAGTGCATATAAGATACCCTTGCTGCTAATCGAAAAATGTAGTGGGTTTCCTCTGATGACTACGTGTCAGAATTACTAAATGATTACACATCCAATAGCCGATGATTAACTAATCAATATGTTCCAGTGGTGTCATTTAACAAAACAAACTTTAAATTGTGTCGTGTAAAAGTGCATTTACTCATATGCAAATTTGTCCATATACAAATTCGTCATGCGAACCCTAAGGAGGACATAAACATGGGCATATTGTAATCCACTTGGGATTCTGATGGTTATATTATTGTAATCCACTTGAGATTCGGATGGTTATATTATTGTAATCCACTTGGGATTCGGATGGTTATATTGCAATTTATACCTGCTTAGAAAAACAGAACTTCGATATTTAAATGTAACTTAAGAACTGAAAAACTTCAAGATGGAAACAAAAAAGCGACATTGGAGGGAGGGAAGCATATAGGTGAACCTAGCCCGAGTACTCTGACTGTAAGAGAGCTAAACGGACGTTTGGACATAAATACGCTCTCATTACAGTCAGAGACCAAGCTATGTATTTTTTTGGCAATTCCCGACAACCAAAAAGTTGGCAAAGATTTCCGCTCTAATACCACAACAATCCTATGTTTACATCGATCATTTTCGAGTTAACTGATTAAAAAAAATCCACATATTAATCACTAATACACATAGTGCAGAAAGAAATCCGACAGCACCCACATTCAGCTAATCTTCGTGACACTCCGTCGCAAGAATTACAAAGCTCGGTGACCTATTTCGTGACGTAGATCACGTGATCGCCCACTGGGCGATTCCGCCTAGTAGACGGAATGGCTGAGTGGGCGATCATGTGACGCAACGTCACGATATAGGTCGGCGAACTTAGAATTCTGATGTCCGGAGTTTGCCGAAGCTTAGCTGAATGTGGGAGCTGTCGGGTTTCTTTTTGTAGTGTGTGTATTAGTGATTAATATGTGGATTTTTTTTAATCAATTAACTCGAAAATTATCGATGTAAAAGTATTTAACGTCAAACATAGGATTGTTCTGATATTAGAGCGGAAATCTTTGCCAACCTTTTGGTTGTCGGGAATTGCCAAAAAAATACATAGCTTGGTCTCTGACTGTAATGAGAGCGTATTTATGTCCAAATGTCCGTCTAGCTCTGTTATAGTTAAGAGTACTCGGGCTAAGGTGAACCTTGTATGTGTATCTTAGCCAGAGCAAGTCCAGTCGTCCAGGTCATAACAGAAACGCATGCAATTATGCTTCTTCTTTTTTTTCTTAATGGGAATCTGTCCCCTTCACCAGTGTAAACATACAATGGTTTGAAATACAGATTGTATTGGCTAAACGTTGTATTTGTGTGCGTACGTGCGTGCGTGCGTGCGTGCGTGTGTGTGTGTGTGTACTGTAGCCAAAGTATTTCACACCAACAAGGGAAGATGTATGGTTACAGTGTTCAGGAGCCAATCATTCAAAATGCCTTATAGTGTAGGGTGGGTCACCAATAAAACCAAATGGTGGATTAACATATATAGAGAAACCCCTCTAAACTGGACACCCATGGGACCGAATACAATGTCCGGTCATCAGAGGTGTCCGGTTTGCGAGGTTCGCGTCGTTTCTTGAGTTTCTTGAATTTCTTCAGTTGAGTTTCCTACACTAAAGTTTTCACTTAGTGACATTAATGTTGGCTTAGATAAACTTTCAAATTTGTTAATGATTTTTAAGTTAATCATCGAGTGATAGTTCAACACGATGTTTCGCTGGACATTTCGACATCTTAAAAATCGATATGGAAATGAAATGCCACTGACATCTATTCAACCACGCAAAACCAGTTAATCTTTATTCTGGAAGAGATACTTTCTTCAGCCAGCGAGGGAAGGAAGCATCAGGGGCGTGCGCAGGAAATTTTGCAGGGTGGGGGTGGGGTGGGGTGGGGGGGGTGTCGAGATGTCAAATTATGCAAGGGGGGGGGGGGTCGAGATGTTAAATTTTGCAGGGGGGGAGATCGAGGTGTCTGGCGAAGCCCGATAACATCTCAGTACTTTCATATCCATTCTTAGGAATGTAAAAAAATCGGGATATGAAAAAAAAATTCGCCTTGAGCAGGGGGGGTTCGACCCCCCCCCCCCCCCCCCCCCCCCCCGGTGCACGCGCCTGAGCATCCTTCTCACCCTTGAAGAAGAGTTCGCAATGTTTCAAAACTCTGGCACTACATACAAACCCATTCATTAATGGCTGGTGTACAATTAGGGAAATGTGATTTTAGTTTAAATTAAATTATGACTAACTTCACTTTCTCATCTTTAGGAACACAATCATATTTGTCCATTGGGACATTTATTATAGCTTTACTGATATTAGGTACAATGATCGATGCCCACTCATTTAAGTCGCAAACGAACCCAGTTTGAATTTGGTTTTTGAAAAAAAGTCAGACAAATTAATCAAAAACCATTCGTGTCAATTAAGAAATTATGAAACCATTCTTAATGATAACCCCTATGTTGATTACCTATCTTTTGCTTAAATACAATTTTCTTGAGTTGATCTAACAACAAATGCAGCACATGCATTGTGTACCTCAGGTGCCCTGACAGGGGATCTCGGGAAAACAAAAAAAGTAACATGACACCTTTTTTTTTTTTTTTTTTTTTTTTGGTGTGTGGTGTGTGTGTGTGTGTGTGTGTGTGTGTGTGTGTGTGTGTGTGTGTGTTGCATTGCACTGTTAGCTAAGCCTACAAATGGCCCATTACTTGAGTACACCTAATGTTAATATCACGCTCCAAGACTAGCACTGTCATAAAATGCATGTAAACCATACCTGTAGTATTCCTTGGTATTAATCCGAATGAGCAGCATGATTTCTTCCGGCTTCCCCTCACAATTACCCATTAACATTCTCTCCGGTTCGACAGTGTCAAGAATATAATACTAATGTACATTATGCCTGAATCAGTATGCAGGAGACCAATTCCGTGCTTTGTTTAGTAGACCTACATTTTTGGCAGGAAGATAATTATTATTACCCCCCCCTCCTACCTCCCCCCAAACAACAACTACACCCCAACAAAACCCCAACCCCACTAAAAATACCCCCCTCCAAAAAAACAAAACAACACCCAACAAAACAAACACCCCCCCCCCCCCCCCCCCCCCCCCCCCAACAACAACAACCCGAAACCCCAACAACAACAACAAAGCAAACGAATTTACAACCCGGGCGAAGGTGATCGACATAATTTAAATAATCTATATCTGAACTGATTAAATTTGAAAAATGAGCTTGATCACGTATTGTAAGAGAGACAGATGCAGACAGACCAGAAAAAGGAAAACACTAGTTTGTCTTTACTGGTTTAACGTGTGTGTGTGTCTAATGTACCGTACGTCCGTCCATCCACCGACCAAAGTACAGGATAACCTCCTCCAACTACACAAACAGTTACTATATTTTAATTTACGATTTTGAAATTGGTCAAAAATCAACATAAGGCCTACATGGTTTGTTACAGGGGTTTTGGTGGATTTTTTAAAAACCCACCCACCACACGAACTGCATATTATGCATCGAAAGCATCGCCTCTCCCACCTGAAGGTTATAATATTGACACCCCCCCCCCCCCCCCGAAATGAGAATGAATACATACGCACACCAATCTAATTAAAATTAGCTCCACTATTATATGTGGATCTAACAGCAGCCCGTTGGAGCTCCTGTCTAGGTGACCTTTCATTCGACCAATCAAAACGTTACTTGCAAAATCATGCCAGTGATTTGAAAATAATTTGAAAACATTCGGGATTATGCCGAGGGTATACGAAATGATTCGGGTGAATTACGAAGTATACCGGAAACTAATTGCAATATAAAATTTTATATAAAATTCGTTTCAAGACGAAAAAAAACCCCCAACCGTGATGGTATAGCTATAAAATCTATTTATACTAGTATACAATCCAGAGTTTATTACTGCACTTTACCCCTTGTTTTTTCCAT